>NW_010365165.1:268658-280919 GCF_000414095.1 Morus notabilis
GGAACTGAATAATTGATGACTGCTACCGCAGAGAATTTAAAAATAGATATGCAACTAAGTATTACTGACGCTAAGAAAATGTTAGAAAAAGTTTTTAGTTTGTATGAAGCAAAATATAGCACAGGTCAAAAAGAATAGGGAACTTCGTCGTCAACTACCAGTTCAGGGCCTAAAGGATCGTCGTGGAGTTTCTTGAAGAAGAAAGAGAAAACGACAGGATCGTCCTCAACACAAGCGTCTACGGAACTAGTCAAATATTTTGAAGCAAATTTTGTAATCGATGACGACAAACTAGACATCTTACAGTGGTGGAAGAGTAAGACAGATCGTTTTCCAACACTGTCCATAATAGCTCGTGACATTCTGACAACTCCAGTGTCAACGGTAGCATCGGAGAAAACTTTTAACGTAAGCAACTGAATTCTTGACGAGAAGAGAAGCAGAATGCATCCAGATATCTTGGGGGGACTAATGTGCGTTAAAGACTGGGAAGATGCCAGAAGATGAAAACAACAATACACAGATGATTCGATGCAAGAATATTTTTCTAACTTAGAAATAACAGAATCTTCTAGAAGCACTTAGGTTTGTAATTTACTATTCCTAGCTACTGCACTCTTTTTTCCTTCGCTAAGGTTTTGTCCCGATCTCCCCACGGGTTTTACTTAGCAAGGTTTTTAACGAGGCAGTCATTTATGTGTACTCATAGTACGTCAATTTAATAAAATCATATCTTTTGGCGCATTTGACATTTTTTTTAATTAAATTTAAAAAAAAAATATAAGGGCCGGGGCCGGCCCGTGAAGGGCCTGGGCCTCGGCCCAGCCCTGGTCCTTATGGACTAGGGCCAAAGGCCTGGACCGGGCCTGAGTTTTTCTTCTCAGGCCCGGCCCAGGCATGGCCCTGCACTGTGCAGGGCCGTGCTTGGCACGGCCCAGGCCCATGATGGGCCTGGGGTCAAGCGTGCCATGCCGGCCCGGCACGACACGTTTGACAACACTAGGCCACTATAACTAAATTCTCAGCAAATCAAGGTTGGTATTATAACTCCTGCCTTAGATGTTATCGACAGCTAAAATAGGCGGGAACCAATTGATGGTGCGATAGCCATGGAAACATAAAGACAACACCATCTCCATGGTAATTAAAACTATAAATGTACTATAATTAAAATTTATTTACTTTGATTAGAAAAAATAAATACTTCATAACTTAAATTATCTATTATCTTATAAATTACAGGTATAGACTAAGCGCATATTGAGGATCATATTGGAAACATGGATATTATCATATTTGGCAGAGTATCACAAGTCTTGATAAAAAAACTATGCTCAATAACAATTGACGAAGGATTTACGGACCCATTCACAATCCCACTAATCATCAACCAACTAAGAGGTGAAACAAAGATCTTCCAAATATATTTTCAAAGAAAAGGACCTCAAATTACTACAATTGTCTCAAAAATATTTGTAGAAACTGAATTGATAACAACACCACCACAAATATCAATACCTGCAACATCAACTACAAGGTAAAACATATTTACTCATCTTTATTAATTATATAATGAAAAACATATTTCTTACTTTAAATACATATTTAAACAATATTGTACAAGCTTAGCCCCCGCTCAAGAACAACAACATCAATAGATCCGCATACACCAGACGTAAAAAAATCAGCCACCAGGTAATACATATTTGCTATTTTACATTATTTATAAATAAAAAATAATACTTATAATTTTAAATACATAGTTTATTAACCTTATATTATTACAGTTCCAAGGGCGAAGGAATAGAACAACCAAGAAAACATGCATAAACTAGGTAACATAACTACTTCTAAATCCTACTATTTCTAATTTTTCCAATTACTAATACTAATAACTTTTAAAATTTATATTTTACAGTTGAAAAAAAAAACAGAGGGACCACAACAGCAAAGAAGAAGAAAAAGTTATATATATATATGTTGGGAATGGTGTCCTAGAAGCATAAGATGTAATATGATATTTATTATTTATTTAATAAAAGAGTTTATTCATCATTTTTATGTGTATATATTTGTGAATATTTTATGAATATCAATGAAAATTCCATGATTATTTATGTGACCTTAAACATTGTATATAAGTATTATATACGAGAGGATAATGTTTAAGGATAATAATAAAAAATATTGTTCACAATGAATTTAATTAAAGTTTGGAATCTTTAATTAAAACATTATTAATGCATGTCATTCCCATTTAGAATGGAACGGTGTTATCCGCACTGTTAATATGGTGAGATATTGAATGAGTGTATTTCGTATAATGAGATTATGTGAAACAAGGACACAGACACAATATGAATTTCTAATAATTTTCGTTAAGTATAAAAATTCTAATTGAGTCTACCGATGGTCATATATAGAATGGTCTTAATCCTGAGTTCTTAACAGATTCCTATTTATGGATTTGTGTCTTTTGATTTACTCGGTACGGATTCTGAGATCCTGAATCCCATTCCTTGTATTTTGGAGACATGATGAAGTAGGTAGCTGAGAATGTTATTATACGAGATGGAATCCATTCCTTCTTGAGAAAGAAGTAGATAAATAATTCTCTTGAGGGTTGATTCGGTACTTGGACCAGTAGGAGCCCCGATTCATGAATGTGTTTTATGAATCACTGTCTATTAGAGAATCAATGGTACTCAAAGATAAAGATGTAATTAGAGAGGTTAACGGATTTACCTTGGTCTAATTATGAATTATTTATGGAGGATTGATCTATATGCAGTGACTATATCAAATGGACACTTCACAGTTTAGAAGTAATTTATATCTATAATTTTGAGAGTGCAATTCTAAGTTTATAGTGGAGTAACTATTGAAATTAATAGAATTAATTAATTAATTAAAGTGTTTAATTAATTATTAATTTTATTAGAGTTCGGGATTATAGGTCCATTAGTCCCCGCGTCGTCCTAGTAATTCTACCAGACACAAAGGACAAAATGAGAATTTTAGAATTACAGAATTCTAAAATTAAACACTCGAAATAATTTATTGAGAATTAATTATTATTTAAATAATGTGATTATTTAAATTTAAATTTGAACACATCTAGATTTATCCATTTAAACTTATTTGATAAGTTGTTCAATTTAGAATTCAAATTAATTTAAGTTTGACTTAAATTGAAATTTGAATTTGAGTTAAAATTGGACTATAGGATAAAGGATGATTTTCTCTTCATTCCCTATCTGCAAATTGGCGCCACACAGAGATGAGAATTCTCTAAGGTGGTCGGCCACACTAAGGATAAGGGAATGAGAGATTTTGTTTCAAATTCAAATAAGAGATAATTAATAAGCTTTATCTTGGACATAGAGATTGGATTCCTTTTAGAAGTTTGACTTCTACTCTATAAATAAGAGAATGATAGAAAATTGCGCGAGACAATTTTTGAAACAATTTTTTCCCTAATTTGAATATGGTGGCTGAAATTATTCTCATAGAGTGAGAGGGAAAATTTTTCTCCAAAAATTCCACATCGTGCATGCGTTGGTGTTTGTGGAAATTTGAGTGTTTATTCTAACTCGTTTTGTCTCATGTGTGCCCACACACACGTCTTCATGGATTCTAAAAATTGACGTGGAAGACATTGGTTTTCTAAACACAAAGCTTTGGAGCAAGGATTGTTTGAGGTCAAAGAACTCAAGTTATCATCCTAATCGGCCGCCGGGTATTATTCGTAATTGAGTTCTTAATAAATAAATTAATGTGATTAATTTATTCGTCCATAAATTAATATAATCTGTAGAGTATCTCAGATGTTTTATGAAAATTTTTGTTATACACGATCCTCCTCGCTTCCGCATCCGAATTCGATTCGGAGACCAACAATATATATATTGTAAATAACTTTATATGACAATATATTATATATATATATATTATAAATAACCTCATATTATATATATATATTTATTGTAAATAACTTCATATAACAATGTCCTATGTATATATTCATGTATAAATATACATAAATAATCTATTTCTATTGTATACAAATTATTAACTTTTTCTAAGATATAAAATTATCTCCTACTGCAATGCGCGTAAACGTGCGCGTCCATGGATAGTCTATATCTATAACTAGTTATAGGGGATTAGACACAAATTACTATTTAAATTTTAGTTAAGTTATTTTGTCTTCTTTTAATGTCACTTGTCAAATTTTAATTGGGTGCTTTCTTTAGTGAAATGCAAGTGTTGTTACGTAAATAGTTCATCCTTTTAGTTTGTCACATGCCTGAATAGTATATGTGGAAAAAACGAGCTCACGTGAATCACCATACAGGTAATCAAACACTAATGGAAAATGGTTGACAAAACCGCCATAGGTTGTGTTCTAATTGACTGATTGAGAACTGTGGCAGGGCCCACCTGATGCATGTTTGCTGCTCCACTCTCCTTTCTACGCGTATTGTTCACGCACGCATCAAGGTCGTTGATAAGTTTATCTGACAGCCAAAATAATTTCTGATTTTATTTTTTTATTATATTTATTTATTTTGAACTAATTTGGGGTCTGATTTTGTCTGTTTTAACACCGTTTTGCACCAAAATTCTGATACTGCTAAAATAAAAAATATTATGAATAATTTGAATAAAAATAAAATAAAATAAAAAAGCACTAAAATAAAATAAAATCACACTAAATTAAATAAAAAATAATTTAAAAATAAAATAAAACAAATATAAAACACAACAAAATAAGTTAAAATTATTTTTCTATGTTTTAGTTATTTCTCACTTTTGTCTTCATTTCTTTTATGTCATTTTTTTTTAATTATTTCTCACTTTTTTTAAACAACAATTTATATAACTACTATTTTAAATGAATCACGCACGCGAAGTGCGCGTTAAAGACTTGTACTCTTTAAACGCGCATGACTTTTATTTTTATCACTTATTCTTGATTAATATCTATTTTAGTCAAGTAATTATATTAATAAAATGGTACTAATCATGAATAAATAATAAAAATTCAAATTTATACATTTTTAAGAATAAGTTTAGTAATTTTAAAAAAAAAAAAAAAAAATCTTAGATCTGTTAGGTTGGACAAGGGCCAATAGTCATAGTTCATTTTACCACAAACGTTTTGAAAACAAAATTAGGTATATAAACAAAAAAAAAAAAAAAAAGAAGACACTTAGAAGACGACCAAAGAATCATGCATAACATGTTTTGTTTAAGGAGGAAGTGCAACGCCGGCTCCCAAGCTTGTCCCTACTTCCTCCATCCTTATCCTCTAACAAATTGCTTCATATATCTTCTAAGCGCGTGCACGTACGCACCAATGAAATTTTGGTCATTACCCCGTTTGTGTGCTGTCCTTGCGCTTCCGCCCAATAAAAAAAGTCGTTGCAATACACACCGACTCCCACGAGTAATCCACCACAAGAAAAAAAGATTAGTACTGTTTTTCTCTCAAAATCAGTTTCTATTTATAATAAAAATTAATTTTAGTGTTTAGTAAATCTCACTAAAAATATTTTTTAAAATTTTTTTAAAGAATTTATAGTTAAAATCAGAAACAACTTAAAGACAACTTTAACTTTTAGATTGTGCAGGAATCAACATAGTATAATTAATAAAACTTTTATAATACCCATATGATATTATAATTATAATATGATATTATAATTATAATATGATATTATATATGATACTATAATAATATTATAATTATTTTAATAATAGGATATTATAATTATAGGAATTGTCTCCAGTCCGGTATCCGGACTGGAGCGACACTTGTTCATTTCTCTATAAAACATGTATATTTCTTCTTTAGAATGTGTATATTTTCTCTTAAAACATATACATTTCCCTTTATGGCAAAATATACGATATATACATATTTTAAGATGAAATATACACATTCTAAAGAAAAAATATACATGTTTCAGAGAAAAAAATACACAGTCTGATGTCGGATTGGAGACTTTACCTGTAATTATAATATGATATTATAATTATAATTTTATAATAATATTATATACTATATTAATTTTTAATTATATTATAACTGAAATATTATTATTTTTTTTGTAATATTATAATATGTTTTATAATATTATAATTATATTAACCATTTTAATGATATTATTATATTCTATATTATTATTTATTTAATAATATTTTTATTGTATTATAACTTATCAAACGCTATTACATTGATTTTAGAACTAACACAGCTACTATAATTATAGTTTACCAAATACTCAGTTGTTTTGTGTAACAGCTGTTTTTTCTTTCAACACAGTTAAAAATAATTTTTTTAAAATCTATATCAATACCAAACTAAGCCTAATACCTTAGAAGGGCCACATGTGATTTGTATTTCAATAATACCTTTAGGATTTTGTAGAACAATTAAAAAAAATACCCAGCATATTCTAATAAAAGTCACCACTTCATTGAAGAAAATGGTTATAAAAATCACCACTTCATTAAAGAAAATGCTTATAAAAATGTATAAATATATTAAGAGATTTTTCCTCTTTTTTTTTTTGAAAACAAAGAAGTGCTTTAGATTTATCTATGTTTTTTTATGTAAGTGATGTAATCAATGACAATATCATATACTTGCATGCCCTAGGTGAAAAAGAAAATAAATGTAAACGCGGCGTGGTAGATATAACAGCCGTTTTAGTTTTCTATAAAAGAAAATAGAATATGCAAGATAAAGAACTCTTTTGTTAAAAAAAAAAAAAAAAAAAAAAAAAAAAAAAGATAGTGAAGGTCTTACTGTTGGTTTTTAAAAGTCATCAGTTCATGTTCATTTATGCTATATACCATATAATCAAGGCAAATTTCTAACTAACTTTCTTTTGAACGTGTCCTCGAGCATGTTGGCTTGCCTTAAAATGGCTTGGTTCTCTTGGAGCTAAGCCGAAGGTGTTGGATTTGTGAAATCAAAGGACTCTTTAGCAGCGCAAGTGATGAAGTTATATTGACTGTAGAACTATGCCTAACTATTAATGCAAATTGGATGATGGGGCTGACGGTTTCCCCCTCTTACTCATTCTTCTTTTCCTAATACTAACCAAACCTTGAGTTATTGATACGCTGCATTTAGCGTCAGAATGTTTCACTCTGTGTGTATATACATTGGGGTTAATAAAATGTTACAATTGAAAATTTCTCACTTCTCTTTTATATTGGTTTAATTTATAATTCAGAGTAGTTTTTTATTATGCATTATAAATTTTTTAACGTGAATACTCATTCATCATAGTGTTGAGAAATGAGTCCAATGACTAGAACAACAGTTCCACATTTTCTGCCGTGCAAGTAAATTTGAAGGAGACGTTTGGTTCATAGATTAAAATTAAGTGATTAAAATTATTTTTAATTTATGTGTATTTTTTATAAAAAAAAAATACTATAATAAACTATGAATCATGATTCAAATCATGATGATCGGGCCACACTCGCCTTCTAAAAGCGCATGGGTCAGCTGACAACTCCACTTCCCGTCTAAACAAGAGAAAAAACCGAAGCCCGACGGGGGGGCCCAAAAAAAAAAAAAAGGGGAAATTTAGGGAAAGAACATTCGCATCTCGCAGCGTAGTCAATAATAAACTATGAATCATGATTCAAATCATGATGATCGGGCACACTCGCCTTCTAAAAGCGCATGGGTCAGCTGACAACTCCACTTCCCGTCTAAACAAGAGAAAAAACCGAAGCCCGACGGGGGGGCCCAAAAAAAAAAAAAAAGGAGATATGTAGGAAAGAACATTCGCATCTCGCAGCGTAGTCACTCTTTTGTGTCAGCATTAGCAACTCCAACCAAACCCACCACCACCATTACCCATTTAAACGCACTTTCTTACTTCCATTTTGCCCCCACCACTTCTTCTTCTTCTTCACTTTTCATTCTAATCCTCATTATTATTCTTATTATTATTGTTCTAACATTAATTACTATAAGAAGTTTCCATTTTGACCTAGCCCTCCATCTTCACCTTGCTCCTCACGTCTTTTTCTCTTCTCTCCTTTGAATTTACATACGCGGCAATGCTTGAATTTCCGTCTCTCTCGCCATGAACGACTCTCGGAGCGCCTCCTCCTCCTCCGCCGACTCCGCCTCCATCGCCACCGCCGATCAGGTAACAAAACTTTAAATCTTTTCGCTAATTCTTTGTTCAATTTCATGTCTTTTGGGGAAAGTTTATTTTGTTTGACTATGGTGATTTAGAATGTAGGCCGTAGTCGGAGGAGTTCCGATGGCAGTCAAACGCTTGGTTCCGAGCCGTCGCGGCGGTGGCGCGACGTTTTTTGGTTGGGGATTTTTGTCATACACCTGGTGGGCTTGGGGTTTGTCCTTGCGGTTCTTGGGCTAAATAGGTTTAAGAAAACGGATAGGTTGAAGATAGATAGGTATATGGATCGAGTGTTGGAGAATCGAAAGGAATTGACGGAGACGTATTGGCCCTTCTACGCTCTCGCCGGCGGGGTCGGGGCTGTTCTTGGGTGGACTTGGTTGTTGTTGCTTGGTTCTCAAGCCAATTACATGATGAAGGTCTCGGTCCACATTTTGACCACATATCTTGCTGTTATTAGCGTTTTGTGCTTCTGGGGCGAGCAGTTTTTCTGGGGCGTTGCATTCGCGATTGGTGCCGCGTTGCAGTTCTTCTATGTCATATCTGTCATAGAAAGGTATGAGCTCGAAATTTGAGTTTTGATATGCATCGTACTTTTGAGTATGTATTTGGATTTGGAATGGTATTGTGGTTGTTTTGTTTTTGCTTCTCCTGTTTTACTATGTGTTTTCATTCAATAGACTTCCATTTACGATGCTGGTGCTACAAAAAGCCGCAAAGATGGTGTGGACTCTCCCTGAAGTTAGGCGGGTGTCGTATGCATTCATGGTTGTTATGCTTCTGTGGATGGGGTTATGGTCGTTTGGAGCAGCCGGTGTTGTTGCTTCGAGCATTGATGATGGCGGACGCTGGTGGCTTCTTGTGGTGAGCTGGCAAGTTTTTCTCTTTATTCCATCTGTTGGTATTGGGATGAGAATAGCTTTGAAGTGCCATTAGAATTTGTCTTTGATTATGACTTTTGCAGCAATGTTGTGCATCAATACAGGTTCTCTCGGTAAGCTTATTTTGGACAGGTGCAGTCCTTTGTAATACTGTACATGTTATCGTATCTGGGATGGTGTTCCTTGTTCTTATCCATGGTGGGCGCGAAGCGTCTTCTGTGCCTCCGAATTCCTTGATCAAGTCTCTACGTTATGCTGTGACTACTTCATTGGGCAGCATCTGCTATGGATCACTCTTCACAGCTGCTATTAGGACACTGCGGTGGGAGGTAAACATGTGTGCACTTTTCTTTTTTTTTTTTTTTTTCATATTCGGAGAATTATTTTGTTTTTGAAATTCTGGAATATATTTCAGATCAGGGGAATCCGTTCAAAGATTGGCAACAACGAGTGTCTACTTTGCTGTGTTGATTTTCTTTTTCATCTTGTGGAGACCCTTGTTCGTTTTTTCAACAAGTATGCTTATGTACAGGTAGTTTTGTTTTTTCTCTGATTGTAATCTCTGTCAATTTAATTTTTGGTCAAATTAACAAATCTAACCAGCTTTTGTACAATCAAGCTGGAAGAAGTTGCAGAATCGGTCTACATAATAGGTCTGCTTTACTTAAACTGTTGTCCTTTGAAGTTAGAGGGTTTGCAACATCTTATTGCTCAACTTATTTAATCCCCTAGACTTATTGAATTGACTTCCAATCTTTATCGCTGGAAATGAAATTCTTATTTGGTATGCTCAATCATCTCTGTGTAAGTGGCACTTGCTTAACAATTCAATTGGATCGGTGGGGGTGGGGGTTGGCAACTAAAGAATCAGGGGCGTTGAAATGTTGTTTCAAACCAAATTGGGATGGCTGCCAATGGTCATGAATAATAGGACACGACATGATGACAATGCTTATCAGCACATGCACACTATGTAGTGGCAGAATTGAATTATTTGACTCAGTGCAAGCATGTTGAAAATAATAGTTGCTGGTCTTGACTTGTAGAAGGGGTTCATTTTCTTCTCATTAATAGCTTGTTTGGTTGGAGGGAAGAGTGGGAAGAGGGAGAGGGGTGAGGGAATAGAGATTAGTGGAAGGATTTTGAGACCTTTGGTTGTTTGGTAGGAGTGAAAAGAGAAGGGAATGGATTAGGTGAGGGATTTCAAATCTTTCAAAGAACGGGACTCCATACCTAAGTCTAACATGATAAGAGAAATGTCTTTTCTTTCCTCATCTAGTTCATATGCCTTTCATTTCTACTTTCTTTTCCTCCTACGAAACAAAGGCTAGGGGTTCCAAATGAGGAGAATGAACTTGTTAGATTCTGATTCTTGATGTTCATCAATTCTTACAATATTAAAAAACAAAAGTACATTTCATTCTTTATTCTCTGAAGTTTTCTAATTGTTATCATTAACCTCCTCTTTAGATAGCAGTTTATGGTAAAAGCTTTAACCATTCGGCAAGGGACGCCTGGGAGTTATTCCAGTCAACTGGTGTTGAAGCACTTGTTGCCTATGATTGTTCTGGGGCTGTTCTACTAATGGGCACTTTATTGGGTGGACTCATCACTGGAACTTGCTCAGGAGTCTGGACATGGACTAAATGGAGCGACCGGGTTATTATGGTTGGTTCTACTGCAATGCTAATGGGAATGGTCTTGGTAATTATCCCTCTTCAACAAAGTTTATCACCCCTTTTGTTCCTACTTTTCTGTTTTGACAATTTCTTTCATCTGAGTTCTTGTTTGTTTTGCCTCGGCCAATGCATTCACACATCTATATTATTGTTCCGAATTTTTTTTCTTTTTGTTTGTTTGTTTTTTTTTTTTTTTGATGAAATTCCGAATAAAAGAGTTTGTTTTATTATTTGCATGTGGTATGTAGAGCACGTTACACCTCCGCCTATGCGTTTGTATAGCCGGTCCCAAGTCCGGGTAAAGGATGAGGGTTGCGGTAGGTTGACGGTCAGCGTAAAAATAAGTCACTCATGGATTTCACTTACACATAATCTGTTTGGGCGTTCCCTACGTGCGACGCGCTATGCCAGGCCTCAGGTATAGTGTTAAATAGGCAATGGGGGTCTTCGCACATTCATGGACGTGTGCAGGGGGAAAAGCGAGCCCATGCACCATGTCGGGCCCCGGATATGGTGAAAAATATGCAAGGGGAGTCCTTGCACATTCATGGACGTATGCAAGGGGCAGAGCTAACCCGTGATAGGAAAATTCGTTTAGGTAGTTGGAATGTAGGTTTTTTAACTGGTAGATCTATGGAGTTAGTAGATGTTATGGTAAGAAGAAGAATTAACATTTTATGCTTATAGGAAACGAAGTGGACATGAGAGAAAGCAAAGGAGATTGAAAATTTAGGACACAAGTTATGGTATACAGGTTGGGAAAGGAATCGCAATGGAGTTGGTATTCTAGTGGACGAAACTGTAAAGGATGACGTAGTTGAGATTAAGCGAATAGGTGATAGAATTATTATGCTTAAATTGATACTAGGAAATAAGTTCATCTATGTAATTAGCTTACGCTCCACAAATAGGATTGGATGCATAAACTAAAGTCAAGTTCTGGGAAGACATGGATGGCTTAGTGTGTGGTATAAACAATGAGGATAGCATTTTCATAGGAGATCTCAATGGTCATGTTGGTAAGGATAGGGAAAACTTCGAAAGGATCCATGGTGGTTTTGGTTTTGGAGCTCGAAATGAAGAAGGAAATTCTATTTTGGAATTTGTGTTGGGACATGATTTTATCATAACAAACACATTTTTCAAAAAAAGAGATTCTCACTTGATTACTTTTAAGAATGGGAGGAACTTGAGCCAGATAGATTATTCTCACAAGGTATAGAGAACGTTCTCTATTTAAGGATTGTAAAGTAATTCCTAGAGAAGTACTAGCAACCCAACATAGGTTAGTGATCTTAGATGTGTGCATTAAGCTTTGCTATAGAAGGACTAAGATAAACCACTTCCCACGAACTCGTTGGTGTCATTTGAAGGGAATAAAGCAATTGGCCTTTAAAGAGAAGTTGTTGGAGGAGGCTACTTGGTCATATATAGGTGATGTAAATACTATGTGGGATGTCATGGCCAACTGCATTAGAAAAGTGGCAAAGGAGGTACTAGGGGAATATAGAGATAGAGGCCCCC
>NW_010365165.1:280946-291854 GCF_000414095.1 Morus notabilis
GGAAAGAAACCTGGTGGTGGAGTGAGGAAGTTCAAAACGCTATTAGGACCAAGAGAGATTTATATAGAGATTTACCAAAGCGTAAGGATGTTGAAACTTTTAATAAGTACAAAGAAGCAAAGAAATAAGCTAAGCGAGCAGTTGGTAAGGCTCGTTTTACTTATTTAGATGAGGTATATAGGAAACTTGAGACTAGAGAAGGCGAGAAGGATATATAAACTAGCTAGGATAAGAGAAAAGAAGTGTTGGGATCTAAATCAAGTGAGGTGTGTTAAGGATGATACAGATCAGGTTCTGATAAAAGATAAAGACATTAGAGAAAGGTGGAGGAGTTACTTTGAGAAGCTTTATAATGATGATCATGCGATAGAGTTTGACGATCTTAGGTTACAAGGAGAACCTAATGTGATGTATACAAGAGGAATCAGAGTCTCAGAAGTTAAAAATGCATTACGAAAAATGAAAAAGGGGAAGGCATGTGGGCCAGATGATATTCCAGTAGAGGTTTGGATGGCGTTGGGAGATGTTGAAATTGTGTGGCTTACTAAGCTTTCTTATCCCCATCTTCAAGAATGAAGGAGACGTGCTGAATTGTAACAATTATAGGAGCATAAAGTTAATAAGCCACGCTATGAAACTTTGGGAGAGAGTTATTGAATGGAGAGTAAAGGCCACAACTACCATCTAAGGTAATCAATTTGGCTTCATGCCAGGCAGATCAACCACGGAAGCCATTTTTCTTCTTAAATTTAGAAAAGGCAGATAGAAGTCAAGACAGATTTACATATGGTCTTTATAGATTTAGAAAAAGCATATGATAGGGTATGGAGAGAAGTTTTATGGTGGGTGTTAGAAAAGAGAGGAGTGCATGTGAGGTATATCAAGGTAATTAAGTACATGTACGATGGGATGGTCACGAGTGTGAGAACTGCTGGAGGCTACATGACAGAGTTTCCCATTTGGATTGGCCTTCATCAAGGATATGCTTTTAGTCCTTATCTTTTCACCATTGTGATGGATTAGCTGATAAGAGAAATCCAAGATAAAGTTCCTTGGTGTTTGCGTTTTGGGGACGATATAGTTTTAGTTGATGAATATAAGGAAGAAGCTAACCGTAAGTTAAAACTGTGGAGACAGACTCTCGAGACGAAGGGATTTAAGTCAAGTAGGACGAAAACTGAATACATGCATTGTAGGTTTAGTAACTCAAGTAATTAGAGTGATGAAATTTCTTTAGACGGTGTGGAGATTGGGGAATCAGAGTGATGAAATTTCTTTAGATGGTGTGGAGATTGGGGCTTCTAGGAAGTTTAGGGACCTTAGGTTTTTAGTGCAATACGAAGGATATATAGAAGAGGATATTCAACATAGGATTAAGACATGATGTGTTAAGTGCAAGAATGTTACGGGAGTTTTATGTGATGTCAAGATGCCTACTAAGTTGAAACGAAAGTTCTATAAAACTGCAATCCGTCCAGCTATGTGGTAGTGAATGTTGGGTCATTAAGAGAACATATATGTAAGTTGAGTGACAGAAATGCGTATGTTAAGATGGATGAGTGGCCATATGAGAATTTATCGCATAAGGAATGAAGTTATTCGTAGTAAAGTAGGTGTAGCACCAATAGAAGATAAGGTGCGCGAAGGTCGCTTGAGGTGATATGGGCATGTCTAACGTAAACTGCTAGAAGCACCAGCTCGTGCTTGAAAGGACACTCTTATACCTAATACTAAGAGAGAGGGATATACCATGAATCACGTGGACCGAAGTAGTTAGGAAAGACATTCTAGATTTAGGCCTTCAGAAAAGTCTAATTTCTAACAGAGTTGTGTGAAAAAGTGAAATACATATAGCCGACCGTAATTAAATTGAGATTAAGATTTGTTATCGTCGTCGTCATTGTTGTATGTAGAGCATGTTACATATGGCACTAGATAAATGTACTACGTATGGTATATAGAGCATGGAAAAAGAACTTATGGTGTGTATAATTTTCAGGTGGGACTTGCAATGGTGGTCGTGGAAAGTGCTGTTACATCCATATACATATGTTACGCAGAGGATCCTTTGTTAATTCATCGGTGGGATGCAGAGTTTTTCAATCAGATGTCAGAGACGCTGCACCAGCGCCTTCAATATAGGAGTGCAAGAGCAAGGGAAGTTTTAACCCACAGTCGTTTTGATCCCCACATGCACGAAACACTTCCAATTTGAATCCTTACGTGATTTGTAGAATGTACAATGTAATTCATTGTGCTTTACTCTATGATTCTATTCCTCCATCACATACAAATATATATTTTTTTGGGCTATCGTTCTTGGTTTCTGATTGAAGCACTCCGCTCCTACTGTGTTAGGTTGCATTTTTCTTAGATGTTTAATATCAAGTAGCGAAGGAGGAAAAGTGGTCGCCATTAAATTCTTTTTGAGTTGGTTGTAATGAGATCCTAGATTCGCATGTCGTTTTTACTTGCCTGGAGTTTATGATATTCGCCATCTTTCTTCTTTATCTTTTTACCTTTACTTTTCCATGCTTCACATGCAGTTCACTTTTGCTTGGTCCCAAAACCAAACACATTCATCTTAAAATTCTATGTGAGATTTATATCTGGTGACATTCATCTTATACTTTTTAGCCTATTTTCTGGAAGTAAAGATCAACTCTTTTTTTTTTTTTTTTTTTGCCTAAAAAAACAAAGATCAACTCCCCTTTTTTTTTTTTTTTTGGCTAAAAAGACATGATACGAATTCCGTCAAGAATAACGAGATCTGAACACAATTAGAGACCCAAAATCGCTCTACGATCAAATTTGAATGGGACCTCAACCGTTGTTTATAACGAAACAAGAATCTTGATATAATGAAGATGACACAAACGGCGATGAAAATCCGTTTGATAAGTCGTTGCTCAACGCCCCAAGAATAATTCTTGATAAGTTTGAATAGTTCTTCAAAGAACTAAAGAGAAAAACAATTCTCAAATTTCTAAATAATGATATGTTTATTTCATTCCCTAAAAACGCCTATTAATAGGTTGAAGTATTACAAAAAAAGTTCCTAAAATAGCTTTATTACATGCCATCTTTATTAAGACTAAAATCTGATAATAATAGCTCTTACTTAAAAAATAGAAAAGGAAACACTCTGAAAATTAATGGTTGTACACGTCAAAAATAGAAGAGGAAAGTTGACTAATGAGCTAATAAAATAAAAGATGAATGATGGCTGAATATTCAGAATAAGGAAACTAAATAGAATAAAAGAAATTAATGTCTCATTTATTTTACCGATTCGAGTTTTATTACAGTAAATTTTTTTTAGAAATAGTCACATTTAATTTTTTTACTACAGTAAAAAAATTCTCATATAAAGTCATATCTCAACTCGAATTAAAAATTTGAATTAACGATCTAAGCACGTCCTAAATATTTTGAGTTTCTCTTTCTTGATTCACATTTGCATGGCTGGTCTTGTTGATCTGGATTGACCTTGATGATGTGGACCATAGTGAGCACGCCCAACTCCTCTTGCTGAACTTTTGGATTAAATTGTTGAGTTCTTCCTTAAAGTGTTTAGCTCGAACTCTTATTACCGATCCTATAAGAACTTTGATTGGATCTTCAACTTCAAGCGTCTTAGTAGCCGTCTTAGCAGCCGTGCCCTCATCAAGACAAAGTCGACTTGGATTGTGAGTTTCTTCTGCATTTGATTTCACGATTCTAATTCGATTAGATCCTTTTTTTTTTTCCTTTTTTTTTTCATCATTTCTCACTGTTCTTTTACAGGGAAAAGGGGAAAAGAAAAGGGATTTTCTAGCGTTTGAGGTATGGATTCAAACCAAGAAAAAACGTCCCAGAAAGTTCGTCATGTGTTGGGACAGCTGGGACTAGTCTAGGCTCTAATAGAGGCCTGAAGGAAAAATCATCAGAAGAATATTCGGTGATGATCTCTCTAGCTTCTGCCTCATATAACAGTCAAATTTTTGTCCGACTCATGTTTCCCATTTGTAGCAACTGATTTTCTTCACTTTTTATCTTTATCGACCGGATAAAAAATCTCTATCAGTCATCAGTGAATCAAATTGAACCGCGTGCATGAAAAGATTGGTGAAATCCTTCACTTCACAGTTCACACCAGCTGATGGGAATCCATGAATTGGAATCCCAAATGCTTCGGGGACCACTAAAAATAAGTTGAAGCTAATGATATACAAAAAAAAAAAGATTTTTAGTACGTTATTATATTAGTAAGCTCTCGTTCATTTTATCAATTTAAATTTTATTATAGTAAATTTTTTTTTTAAAATAGTCATATTTATTTTTTTTATTACAGTAAAAAATTCTCACATAAAGTCACATTTCAACTCGAATTAAAAACTTAAATTAACGAATTAAATAGGTCTTAAGTCATATTTTTTTAATCGTTAAATTTGTATATTTTTACATGATTTTATGTAGATCTAACAGTTAAAAAATCTAACTTATCGATGATTTATTGACATATAAGAGAATCTCTCAAAAAAAAAAAAAAAAATTTATCGCATGTTATGTAATTTTCTTATAAATCAGGGTCCTTAAATATGCTGTACCAGAGAGTCCATTGTCATTATCATTAGTTCAGAGAGAATACAATTCTAAAAGAGCCCCATTTTGGTGTTCCACTTTCTTGTTTTCTGTTGGTTCAAATAAGTACTTTCTCTTAAGCTGATAAAGCTTAAAAAAGCCGTGACTTTTAGTTTTACATAGGACAAGCAACTTACAGAAATATTGCAGGGAAAGATGGCGAAGTAAGTGTGATGGAGAAGGAAAGGGCCTTTGTCACGTGCCCTCAAGGGCAAACCTCACATGACTTCCACTGGAGTTAAAAAATGGTAGCACATCCAAAAACTATGCCATATGTATGAGCATACGAGTAAATTGCACCATTGTACTTTTAAATATTTATTTTCTACATAATGCACCCCAAACTCTTAATTTTAGTAAATTACACATTGAACTTTAAAATTAATTACAATTAAAGTCTAATAGATAAAGAATGTTAACGAATTGACGGTTTAAAACACGCAATTCGCACATGAAAAATAAATATTGACACTTTTTAAACTATGTCACGCACTTTGAACTGTAAATTTAATAATGTCACTAGTTATTAGACATTAATTGCAACTGACTTTAAAATTTAGGGTGCAATTTATCAAAATTAAAAATTTAGGATTCATTATGCTAAAACTGAATAGTTTGAGTTGTATAATTGTAATTTACTCTCATCAGAGCAAAGACCAGCCAAATAGAAAAAGAAGAGGAGGAAGAAGAAAGAAAGGCAGAAAGTTTAAGTTAATAAGAAAAAATAGAGATTTATATTATTCTAAATTATTACTCTTTACTCTTAATAAATATCTTTTTATTAATTTAATTATTTAACTATAAAAATTATAAAATAAAAATAAAAAATATAAATTTTAATCCATACACTTTTAAAAAAACATTTATCAAGATTATCTTAATAATAAGTGAGACTTGAACAAATAGGTAGGCCCAAATTTTTTATTTATTTTTAAGATGAAAAAATAACAAATTACAAACAAGAGAGGCTCAGAGAAAAAGTGTACGATTTGCCGTATGAGATGCGTCAAATTCTTTTGGCTTTTGGCATAATAAATGGTATTTTATTTTATTTTATTCATTTTTTGTTGTTGTCAATTATTATTCACTCTTATGTTATGTGTGTAATGCATGTCTGGCTCTGATTCTGGCACAATGCAGGAGAGTCTGGGGCTAAAAAACTCTCCTTGACATTTTACCCAAGAGGTTCCTTTCAAGCAAAGCCTTGTTTTTAAAGTCTCATAAATGAGAGATAAAGCCAAAATCAGAAAGCATAACAATAATACTTTTTCCATTATTATTATTTTTTAAAAAATTTATATTGTTTTTGTGTCGTATTTTACTACATTCATCTCATCGCCATCCCATCATTTTTCGCGCGCTTGTCACTGTTCCCCATGCAGGGCCTCTCTGTGTCATATTTGCTGTTTAGTGTATTTTGTTGGTGTAAAACAATGGGGCTATCGTACATGGTTCTAGAGAGAGAGAGAGAGAGAGAGAGAGAGCAAAAAAGGGCATCTAATTCTATGCCCTAATAAGCCTGAGCTCAAGTTACCTACAGTAGGAAAAGAGCCATATGTAGAGAGAGAGAAGAATCAGCTAAGTAGGGGTCGTTTTTTGTCTTGGGTAGTGGGACTTTTTCCCCACTCTCCCCTTCAAAGCGTGAGATATTAGTTTTAACATATTCTAAAGAATTTTACAGGAGAAACTTTATGGTGCATCTTCCATTCGTGACCCATTGACAGAGCAGAGCAAGTTTAATTTAATTTTTAAATTAAATTTTTAATAAGTCTATATTAAAAATTTATAACGTGCTATATAAAATTATTCATGTTGAACATCTATTCATTATTGTCAAAATTAGTTTAACACTAAAAATAATTGCTCTATCAATGAGGCACAATTTTAAAATGCTTTGTAAAAGAAGTCATTTTATAGTGAAATATATTAAAAAAAATACCCATATTATAGGATATAATAATAGCATCGGATTAAAAAATGCATGTCAATTTCTAATCACAACTTAAACAGTTGTACTATTAGTATTTTGTCTCACAATAATTCAACTTTAACTCTTACTATAATATTTTCTCACACATTAAGTTCTCTACTGGAGTGGTAAAAATAACATATTTTTCATGCCCTTTGCTATCACATAATTCTCCTCATATTTTATTCGGTCTCCCTTCTTTCATTTCTTTGTTATTCCCTTTATTATGCCTAACTTTAAATACATTAGAAAATGTTTGTGGCTGCCAAGCAAGTGCTAAAGCTTAATTTGTATTTGTAATGGTCGCTTGCACTAAAGAGGACTCCAGTAGGTTTATCTTTTTCTTTGTGGTTCTAAAACAATTTGCGAAGTGGAAACTACATGTATCGTGCATGCCATTAATTCGATGTCAACCCATTGTGGTATTAATTTCAAGTATTTTTTTTTAGGAAGAAAAAGCTTCTCACTTTCCTCAAAACCCTTTTAATTTACTTTTCATCATAATGTTATTTTATGCAATATATGTACGGATACTATATAAGCATGTTTGGTTTTATAACCATAATATAATCGTGTTATTCATCGACGTGTGCTATGTGACCCATAAAATACATAAGCCAAGTCATACTCGATAACGTTGGTAGAACAATACTATTTTTTTTTTTTTATCACCAATGATAATCTTTTTTCCATGTAGCAATACTATTATTAGACCAAAGGTTCATGTGCATTGAAATAAAAGGAATTCTCAAAAAGAAAAAAAATATTGGTCTAAGGTTGAATATTCTCATGTTTTGATGATAACAAACACAATGTATTATATTACTAATGATTCTATTTTGAGTTGTATATTTAACATAATTGATATTATAAATCAACTCAAGAAGCATATTATGGAATAAAATGCAAATACATTCAAGTTTGAAAAATGCAAATTGAAAAAGGAATTCAACGCTTAAAGTGTTGAAATATCAAAGATCAAGAGCAAGCAAATAAAATCAAGCAAGACAAGTACTAATAGGTTTTTATATCTCCTTAGTATTGTATTTGATTTTAACTTCATACTATCATGATTAATTGTTGTTTAGGCTCATGCAGACACTCACATTATTATTTTAAAAATGAGACTAAACTAAGTGCACAATGACATTTGGCCTAAAAGTACAATTTTGTGAATGTTTGAGGCAAAGTAAGTGTCAACCGGTCGACCTATATCGTCTGGTGACAAGAAGGCTAAATGCACCGGTCGACCGGTGTTGCCTCAACCGGTCAACCACTTCGGTCGACCGGTTCTGCTCAACAGATATTCAATAAGACCATTGAACAGCGAGAATTCAAAATTTGTCTCAACCGGTCAACCACTCCGGTCGACTGGTACTGGGTAAACGGGCAAAAATAAGACCGTTGGAAAGTGAGCTTAAATAGAGACAAATCATTTTTCTCTGTTGCAGATTTTCTTTGAGATAGAGAATTTATTCAGAGCTCCCAAATCTCTTAAAATACAAAAAGGTTTCTCTAAAGTGCCAACATAATCATCATCTTCTAAAAATCCTTACTTCACTCTCTACACATACTTAAGCCTACCTTGGATTATATGTTGATAGTGTGATTTGATCATCTCCTAGTCATTTTAATTGTGTAAAACCATTGTTAGGAGTGTATAACTGAGTGATTCACTATTCATAATTATTACTTTGGTATTGGGTTTCTTGGTTGGTCGATCTCCGTAGAAAATCCACATTGTGTAAGAGGTTCGGTGAAGCCTCGGTTAGAAAGATCTGCCATCTTGTAAGACGAGTGATCGTGTCGGAAATTCTTTCGTATAGTAGAAGAGTTCGAGAGGCGGAATATCTCAGCGACAGTGGATGTAGGCAAATTTATTTGTCGAATCACTCTAAATCCCGTTTTGCATCTCTCTTAACCCTATCTCTCTTATTTCGACACTTTAAAATTGATAGTTGACATTGATTGATTTAACTCTTGGTGATAAGCTTATTGAACTCATTATATGATATTAGATTGATTCATCTTGTGCATATCAAGTGTTTGTGCTATTACATTAACTTACATAATTTTCTGCACACCGAATGTTTGATAAACGTACTGTGTTGAATTAATTGTCTATATTTATTTTTAATCTTTGAATAATTGTATAAAATCTTTAAAAATATTTAAAACCCAATTCAGCCCCTCTTGGGTAGCCGTACTAGGGACAACAATTGGTATCAGAGCAAGGTTGCTCAAACTTCTTTAAAAAGATTTTACAATCTTGAGCATGGCTACTCAAAACTTTCAAAACATGGAAGGTCAATCTACACAGAGACATCCTCTTTTTAATGGGGTTGACTATAATTATTGGAAAGTGAGAATGAGAATTTATTTACAATCTATCGATTATGCCTTGTGGCGAAATGTCAAAAATGGTCCGTTTGTTCCCACAAAGAAAAATGAAGGTAAGTTAATTCATAAGGATCCTAGTGAATTTGATGAATATGATGAAAGAAAATTATCCTTGAATGCTAAAGCCATGAACATTTTGTATTGTGCTCTAGATAGAAATGAGTTTAATAGGATCACTTCATGTAAATCCGTAAAAGCCATATGGCGCACCTTAGAGGTAATTCATGAGGGTACAAACCAAGTTAAATAAGCTAAGATTAATCATCTCGTTCGTTCATATGAAATGTTTGAAATGAAAGATGATGAATCAATTACCTCTATGTATACACGACTCACCGATATAGTTAACGGTTTAAATTCTCTTGATATACCATTCAAGGAAAGTGAATTGGTGAACAAAATCGTGAGGTCATTGCCCAAGTCTTGGAATGTCAAGAGAACTACCTTGGAGGAAATGAAAAATCTATCAACAATCTTACTTGATGATTTGACCGGATCTCTAATGACTCACGAACTCTCTCAGATAAAAGACAACGAAGAAGAATATAAGAAAAAGAAAGGAATAATATTGAGAGCATCAGTTCAAGAAGAAGTTAATGAGCATGAGGAAGAAGAAGAACTTGATAAATTAGACAAGGAGATGATCTCCCTATTTACCAAGAAGTACAAGAGATTCTACAATAAATTTAATCAATGCAAGAGCTCAAGGAGAAATGAAGAAAGGGGAGATAAAATCAAAAGGGATGAAATCATTTGCTATGATTGTTAGAAGCCCGGACACAACAGGACAGAATGTCCACTCAAAAGGAGCTATAAGAAGATGAACTCAAGAAGGTTCTCCAATCAACGTTGGATGAATTAGAGCTCGGAGAATCTGATGATGATGATCAAGAAGAAATAGCAAACATGTACTTCATGGCCATTGATGATAATGAGGTAACCTCTAATTCTAAACTTCATATAGAGGAAAATAATATTACACCTTTTATGAAGATATATAACTTGTATTTTCCGAATTACATGAAGAATATAATAAACTTGCTCATAGAAATGCATCTCATAGAAAAACTATATAACTACTTAAGGAAGAAATCACATTGCTGACAAATGAGAAAAATAATATATTATGTGAAAATGTTTCCTTAAAAGAAAAAGTTGATGATTTGACAAAAATCATTTTGAAGTTCACCAATGGAAAGAAAAACTTTGATCAAATGCTTGGTGGACAAAGATGCATTTTCAACAAAGGAGGTCTTGGTTACAAGCCTCATGTAAAACAAAAATATTTTAAAAACTATTTTGTCAAAGCATCAACTTCGGATCCAAACTATGAGTGTACTTATTGCAATCAAAATGGCCACACATCTTTCTCATGTGCCATTAAAAAGAACACGTATTTTGAAACCAAACAAGGTTCAAGAACTAACCATCAAGGACCCAAATTTATATGGGTACCAAAAATCAGGACTTGATTTTGCCTTGTAGGAGCCAAGAGAGGAAAATGTCAAGTGGTTTTTGTTGGGAATAGTGTCCTAGAAGCATGAGATGTAATAGGATATTTATTATTTAATTAATAAAAGAGTTTATTCATCATTTTGTGTGCATATATTTATGAATATATTTATGAATATCAAATGAAAATTCCGTGATTATTTATGTAACCTTAAACATTGTATATAAGTGTTATATACGAGAGGATAATGTTTAAGGATAATAATAAAAAACATTGTCCATAATGAATTTAATTAAAGTTCAGAATCTTTAATTAAAATATTATTAATACATGTCATTCCCATTTAGAATGGAACGGTGCTATCCGCACTGTTAATATGGTGAGATATTAAATGAGTGTATTTCGCATAATGAGATTATGTGGAACAGGGACACAGACACAATATGAATTTCTAATAATTTCC
>NW_010365165.1:291879-311602 GCF_000414095.1 Morus notabilis
TATTCCTTGTATTTTGGAGACATGATGAAATAGGTAGCCGGGAATGTTATTATACGAGATGGAATCCATTTCTTCTTGAGAAAGAAGTAGATAAATAATTCTATTGAGTGTTGATTCGGTACTTGGATTAGTAAGAGCGCTCTGGTTCATGAATGTGTTTTATGAATCACTATCCATTAGAGAATCAATGATACTCAAGGATGAAGATATAATTAGAGAGGTTAACGGATTCTACCTGGCTGTAATTATGAATTATTTATGGATGATTGATCTATATGCAATGACTATATCAAATGGACACTTCACAGTTTAGAAGTAATTAATGTCTATAATTTCGAGAGTTCAATTCCAAGTTTATAGTAGAGTAACTATTGAAATTAATAGAATTAATTAATTAATTAAAGTGTTTAATTAATTATTAATTTTATTAGAGCTCGGGATTATAGGTCCATTACTCCCCACATCGTCCTGGTAATTCTACCAGACACAAAGGACAAAATGGAAATTTTAGAATTACGGAATTCTAAAATTAAATACTCGAAAAATAATTAATTGAGAATTAATTAGTATTTAAATAATGTGATTATTTAAATTTGAATTTGAATCATGAACATAATTTAAATTTATCCTTTTAAACTTATTTGATAAGTTGTTCAATGTAGAATTCAAATTAATTTAAGTTTGACTTAAATTTGAATTTGAATTTGAATTAAAATTGGACTACAAGATAAAAGATGATTTTCTCTTCCTTCCCTATCTGAGATTGACACCACACATAAGGATAAAAAAAACCCTAGCATGGCCGGCCACAGAGAGATAAGGTAGATGAGAATTTTTGTTTAGAATTCAAATAGGAGAGAGAGATATTTGATTCATTCTAGAAGTTGGATTTCTACTCTATAAATAAGATATGATAAAAAATTACGCGTGACAATTTTTTAACCTAACTTGAGGGGGCTGGCCGAATTCCCATAATAGAGAGAGAAGGAAAAATTTTTTCTCCTAAAAATTCCACATCGTGCATGCGTTGGTGTTTGTGGAAAATTCTAGGGTTTGATCAAACCCGTTGTAGTCTCGAGTGTGCCCACACACACGTCTACGTAGATTCAAGGAATTGACGTGGAAGACTTTAGTTTTCTAAACACAAGGCTTTGGAGCAAGGATCGTTAGTGGTCATAGAACTTGAGTTATCATCCGAGTCGGCCTCTAGGTATTTTTCCTAATTGAGTTCTTGATATATAAATTAATGTGATTAATTTATTCGTGCATAAATTAATATAATCTATAGAGTATCTAAAAAGTTTTGTGAAAATTTTTGTTATACTTGATCCGCCCTCCCGCCACGCTTCTGCATCCGAATTCGATTTGGTGACCAACAGTGTTTAGATAACAGATGCTCAAAACACATGACGGGTGACCTTTCCTTACTTAAAATTTCACAAGGGAAAACGGAGGACGTGTGACATTTGGCGACAACACAAAAGGAAAAATTCTTGAAGTTGGCGATGTCGGTAACAATGCCTTTCCCTTAATTGAAAATGTATTTATTGTTGATAATTTGAAACATAACTTACTTAGTATTAGCTAATTATGTGATAAGGGATACCGAGTTATTTTTGAATCATCAAAATATTTGATTGAAAATGTTTGCAATAATGAAGTGGTGTTTATTGGTGATAGAAGTGAAAATGCTTATACAATAGACATTGAAAAAATATCTTGTAAAAATCAATGCCTTTCTGTTTTAAATGATGATTCTTGGCTTTGGCATAAAAGACTTGGTCATGCTAGCATGCATCTACTTCCAAAACTTTCTAGAAAAGAAGTTGTTAGAGGTTTACCAAACCTCCCTTTTCAAAAAGATAAAATTTGCGATGCATGTCAATTTGGAAAGCAAGTTCGAACCTCTTTCAAATCTATTTCAAAAATCTCTACAATAAGACCTTTGTAATTGCTTCACATAGATTTATTTGGTCCATCAAGAACAACTAGTCTCGGTGGAAAATATTATGTATTCGTCATTGTTGATGATTTTTCAAGATATACATGGGTAATCTTTTTAGCAACTAAAGATAAAGCATTGAAAACATTTTCATATTTTTGCAAAAGAGTTCAAAATGAGAAAGGTTATCTAATTACCACCATTAAAAGTGATAATGGTGGAGAATTTGATAATGATACTTTTGAAATACTTTGTAATGAGAATGGGTATAAACATAATTTTTCGGCACCAAGAACACCACAACGAAATGGTGTTGTTGAAAGGAAAAATAGAATTTTACAAGAAATGGCTAGGTCAATGTTAAATGAAAATGGATTACCAAAATATTTTTGGGCCGAGACGGTTAACACTTCTTGTTACATTATAAATAGAGTTCTTATTAGGCCAAAAATGGATAAAACTCCATATGAGCTTTGGAAGGATAGAAAAACCCAACATTGGTTATTTTAGAGTCTTTAGTTGTAAATGTTTTATTTTAAACACTAAAGACAACTTGGGAAAATTTGATGCAAAATCCGATGTTGGAATTTTTCTTGACTATTCTACTACTAGCAAAGCTTATAGAGTATTTAATAAAAGAACTCTAGTTGTAGAAGAATCCATGCAAGTTGTATTTGATGAAACTAACACCTTTGTGGAGAAAAATCTAGATGATGATGATTTAGGTTTGGAGCATAAAATGAGCAATATGGAGTTGAATGACAAAGAAGTGATGGATCTCAAAGAAAAAGAACCACAAACCTTCAACACACCACAACGTCAAGATGAACAAGTTGATGATTCAAAACAAGATAGTACATCCTATCAACTACCGAAGGAATGTAGGTATAGTACCTCTCATCCTAAAGATAAAATCTTAAGTGACATCTCACAAGGAGTGTTTACTAGATCATCACTTAAAAATGTTTGGAATAACTTAGCTTTTCTTTCACAAATTGAACCTAAAAGTTTTAAAGATGCTGAAAATGATGAATTTTGGATTTTAACGATGCAAGAAGAGCTAAATCAATTTGAAAGAAGTGATGTATGGGAATTAGTCCCTAGACCTAATACTCAATCCGTGATTGGCACCAAGTGGGTCTTTAGGAATAAGAGAGATGAGCATAGTGTGATTGTGTGAAACAAGGCTAGATTAGTAGCCCAAGGTTTCAATCAAGAAGAAGGAATCGATTATGAAGAAACCTTTGCACCGGTTGCTAGATTAGAATCCATTAGAATCCATTAGAATGTTATTAGCCTTTGTATCCCACAAAGAATTCATTCTTTATCAAATGGATGTTAAAAGTGATTTTCTTAATGGATACATTATAGAAGAAGTATATGTAGAACAACCACCCGGTTTTCAAGATCACAAGTATCCGGATTATGTTTCTAAATTGAAAAAGGCTTTATATGGTTTAAAGCAAGCTCCTAGAGCTTGGTATGATAGACTTAGCAAATTTTTACTTCAAAATAGATTTTCAATCGGAAAAGTGGATACTACACTATTTACAAAAATCAAGGGCGATGATCTAATTATTGTACAAATTTATGTTGATGATATTATTTTTGGTTCTACTAATGTTTCCCTTTGTGAAGAATTTTTAAAGTGCATGCATAGTGAGTTCGAAATGAGTATGATGGGAGAGCTAAACTACTTCCTTAGTCTTCAAATCAAACAAACAAAGGAAGACATCTTCATCAATCAAGCTAAGTATGTCAAAGATCTACTTAAGAAGTCTGAATTTGAAGGAATGAAGCCTCTATCTACTCCAATGAGCTCATCTATTAAATTAGACAAGGATGAAAATGGTAAGGCCATGGACATAACGAAATATCGAGGTATGATCGGATCCTTACTTTACTTAACCACAAATAGACTAGACATTATGTATAGTGTTTGTTTGTGTGCTAGATACCAATCAAATCCTAAAGAGTCACATCTAAATGCGGTAAAAAGAAATTTTAGATATCTTAGTGGAACTAAGAATTTAGGATTATGGTATCCAAAGGGCACACAAATTAACTTGTTCAGTTATACGGATGCCGATTGGTCTGGTTGTGTAACACCCTGAAGAATTAATTGAGATTAATTAAGGTAATTGAGATTATTAGTGTGCCCAATCTGGATTATTAATTGAGTTTAATTAATAAATGTTTCTGACACGTGTGAGTTTAAATAGTTCTAAGGTATTTAAATTATTCTCAATAATTTATTTTAAACCAGAAGTGTGTATGGGCGCATTTTTGGACTGCTCTTTTAAAATATTGTACACATGTCATTTTCTTTTCTTTTTCCTTTTCCTTTTCTTTTTCTTTTCTTTTCTTTTTCCTTTCTTTTTTCCCCTTCCTTTCCCGTGCGTCTCTATCTCCCTTACTCACTCACTCTCTCTCTCATTTTTGTCCTAAATCAAACGAATCTTGAACCAAGGAAAGATTTAAAGAAGTTTTCAATGTCAAGAGAAGCATTCGAGGTAAGATTACTGAAAGAACCTCTCTTGAATCTCAAGTTTTTGAATTTTAAAACTCACTTTTGGTTCAAACTGGATTTTGATGGTTTTTGAGTAAAAACTAGAGTAGAAATTAGAGATCTTGGGTTCTTTGGACTTGTTTTAGAACCTAGAACCCAGATCTAGTGGTTTTCCTTTGAAATATCTCGATTTGGGACTGGATTTACAGGTTTTGGACTGATTTCTGTGAGCTTCTTTCGCACAGCTGATTCCACCGGTCGACCTATGCGGTCGACCGGTCCGGTCGACCGGTGTGCACACTACTGGTAGTGTTGCACTACTCTGTCACCGGTCGACCGGTTGACACGGGGTTTGACCCTGTTTGGCCTAAAATTGCTGTTTTGACCCATGTTTTCAGGGAGAACCCAAATTAGCTTCATTTGGGGACTTGAGATAAACGGATTAGCATTGTTAATCCTCAATTTGAGATTGAAAACCCTTGGAATGATATTTTGAAACATGAAAATGGATTAGGGCACACTAATTGGAAACCTTGGTATCTAATTGAGATTGGATTGCTTTAGGAATGAGAATTGATCCTAAAGTGTTGTCTTGCATCAGTGATCGCCGATGATTCAGACTGAAGAGGCTTGAGGAAGCAGAAGCCTAAATAGGCAACACTAGTCCCAAGTTTGATAGTGCGAGGTAGGATTTCTATCCCTTTTCCTTGTGAGCCTGTTTTCAAAAAGGATTTCGGCCTTGAAAATGTTTTAAAGAAAAGGATTGGTTTGCGAAAGAAAAATGTTTTGAAAACCATGGCTTGTTTAGTTTATGGAAATCCATGGCTTGTCCTGTCCATGGAATCCATAGCTTGTTTAGTCATGGAACCTCATGGCTTGTCCAGTCATGGGGCCCACGGCTTGAGTAGTTCGTGGGGTCGTATTAACGATTTCAAAATGTTAATGAATGATTTCTTAAGCAAAGAGATCTTGTGAACTGGTAATAAAGTCTATTGCTATAAGCCTAGATAGGATGCGGAGAGTGCATCCTCGGGGGCAGAACCGAAAACTCGGTCCGGGTAGGCGAGGCACTTGGTTAGGTAAGTAATTTGTACTAATTACTTACTGAAGTCTGTAATATGGAGATTTTACATTTATTTCCTTTGAGAAAAAGGATGTGAGGTTTCGGCTGTCTGTTGGAACTGAATGTCTATTTATTTACGTACCCATTTATTCATTTACTTGCACTTTATCTATTTATTTATTTTACAACCTTACAAATTATATCCTACTGGGCCTTTCGCTCACGTTCTATGTTTTAAATGTATTAAACCCCTCCAAGGAGACTCTAGGAGCGGTGCGGGGTAGCGGAAGATTGCTACTGTTGGATCAAAAGAGGATTGAGATCATCCTCTTGAATAAATGTAAGAAATTTGAGAATTCTGTAAACTTATGTAATATTTGGATTTACTAGACTGTGGTTGCTGCGTGTTGTAATGATTATTTACATGAGCATGTATGTACGATACTGTATGTCTTGTGGGGTGGAGCCCTGTGTGTCAGAGGCTCCGGAATTCTGGGATTTATTTATATTTTAATGCAGTTAAGTGTGGGGCCCGGTTGGGCGCCTGCTTTATTAATCCCAAATCGAGCTCCATGTCACCCACCCCGTTTGGGGGGCGTGACAAGAGTGGTATCAGAGCCCTAGGTTAAGAAACCCCAGGATTGTACATACATGTGTGACATCTGTTATCCACTGACCAGTCTAGTTTTATTTCAGTTAAAGGAAATGGCGCCTCGCCGTAGTCCCGCTAATGAACCGGCACAATAGAATCAGGGATTTCTGAATGCCATGTATGTTGCCTTTCAAGGCATGGCCACAAGAGCTCAAAACGAGCGGCCAGTTGAGGATAGGAAGCAAGGTTACTTCCAGGAATTTAGGCGTGCGCTTATCCCCTCGTTCAATAGTGAGGGACGACCCCAGGAAGCAGAGTTCTGGTTAGACTCCATAGTTAAGCATTTGAGTACTATGGGAGTTCCAGATGAATACTGGGTGAAATTTGCGGTGTACAAGATGGAGGGCTTAGCGAATACTTGGTGGAAATAGGTCAAGAGAATAATGGATGTTACAGGACTGACCAGGGAGCAATTTGAGACACTGTTCAATGAGCAGTACTTCCCTCAGAGTTATAAGGAGGAAAAGCGCTGTAATTCATGTCTCTACTGCAAGGTGACATGTCTGTAAGGGAGTATGAGGCCAAGTTTAATGACCTGTTTCAGTTCGTGCCATCTCTGGTGGAATCTGAACACCTTAGATGCCTTAAGTTTGAGAAGGGCCTCAAGAACTCTATGAGGAGACCATTAGTGGCTTTGAGAATCCAGAATTTCTGAGATTTAGTGGCTGCTGCTACTAGGGTGGAGCAGGATAACATAGCTTATCACCAGAGTAAAGAACCAGCTGGAAACATTTCAGTTTCTGGGGGACCATCTGTTTCCGGCGGGCCATAGCGGAGTGGTAGAAGGAACCGCAACCAGGGGCAGCCTGGTGGGGGAGTGGTTAATGGTGGCAGCAGTTCATCAGGAAGTGACAGAAGTGCTCCATACGGGCCCAGGTGTCACCATTGTGGGCAGTTGGGTCATATTAGGAGGAATTGTCCTAATCGACCGCCGGCTCAACAAGCCCAAAGTGATGCTTCGTACAGTCAAGAAGGGCCACCACCGTACATGCCACCATATCAGCCACAACAGATGCAATACCCTTCTGTGCTGACTTATCAACCACCTCAGCTTACACAATTCCGGCCTCAAGCGCCGAGACCGGTACAACCACCTCTGCCACAACAATATAGGCCTCCAACCCAACGGCCTAATGTTGGTGACAGAGGGGAAGAGAAAGTACAGGGACAAGCTTATGCCCTGGCAGGAGGCAGTTCTGGAGGTCAGACCAGCAACGCGGTGGTTGAGGGGATGATTCTAATCTCTCATTCTTTTACTCACGTGTTGTTTGACACAGGTACCTTGTTTATATCAAGTTCTTTTGTTCGGGCTTTGAAACTAAAATCTGAGAATTTAAAAGTCCCGATGACTTTGAACTCTCCACTGGGATGTGTGGAGGTAATGGGTGTGTGTAGATTGTGTGAAATCACGATTGGGAGTGAGCGAATGAGAGCTGACTTGATTATCCTTCCGATGAGCCTGTTTGATGTGGTCATCGGAATGGATTGGTTGTCAGAATACAGAGTAATTATTGATTGTTACCGTAGGAGAGTGACTCTGATGACTCAGTCTAGAACAGTGATTTCTTATTAGGTAGATTTGAATCCAGTCCTAGGAGAACGAATGTTGAAGTACAGTGTTGGGGGACGGAGGAATCTAGTCTGTTTCTCTTCCCTCATTGCTTTGGAAGGTGAACTTGAAGTAATTGGAGATAGTGCAGGAATCCCTGTAGTAGACGAGTTTGCAGATATATTTCCTGATGAGCTACCTGGTTTACTGCCAGATTAGGAAATTAAATTCTGTATTGATTTAGTTCCGGGAACGGCACCTATTTCCATCCCTCCATACCGAATGGCTCCGGCGGAGATGAAAGAATTAAGAACGTAGCTTGAGGAGCTGGCAGAAATGGGGTATATCCGGAATAGTACTTCCCCTTGGGGTGCACCGGTGCTATTTGTGAAGAAGCACGACGGATCTCTTCGGTTGTGTATTGACTACCGTCAATTGAATAGGGTAACTGTGAAGAACAAATACCCACTACCAAGGATTGATGAATTATTCGATCAGTTGGGTGGATCACAGTTCTACTCTAAGATTGACTTGAGATCTGGGTACCATCAGCTGAAAATCAAGGAGGAAGACATTCTGAAAACTGCTTTCAGAACTCGATATGGACACTTCGAGTTCCTGGTAATGCCGTTGGGTTGACTAATGCCCCGGCTGCATTCATGGACTTGATGAACCATGTTTTCTGACCGTACTTGGATCGGTTCATGATCGTCTTTATTGACGACATACTGGTTTACTCGAAGACTTGGGAAGAACATGAGCAGCACTTGAGAATTGTTCTTCAAACTCTTCGTGAACACCAGTTGTATGCGAAGAAGGAAAAGTGTGACTTCTGGTTGACAGAAGTGAAATTCCTTGGGCATGTGATTTCTGGACAGGGGATTTCTATAGATTTTTCCAAGATCGAGACTGTGCTACAGTGGGAAAGGCCGAAGAATGTAGCGGAGATTCACAGTTTCCTCGGACTTGCAGGGTACTATAGGCGTTTCGTGAAAGACTTCTCGAGTATTGCTGCACCGCTGACTCGGTTGACCAAGAAAGAAGTCAGATTCCAGTGGGATGCTGAGTGTGAAAATGCTTTTTAGGAACTGAAGGTTAGACTGACAAGTGCACCAGTCTTGACTATTCCTGATAGTGAAGAACCGTATGAGGTGTATTCTGACGCCTCGGGAAGTGGGCTTAGCTGTGTCTTAATGCAAGACGGACGCGTGGTAGCGTACGCATCTCGTCAATTAAGACCACATGAATGAAATTATCCCACTCATGATTTGGAACTGGCAGCAGTAATATTTGCTCTGAAGATATGGAGGTGTTATCTCTATGGAGCAAAGTTTCAGGTCTTTTCTGACCATAAAAGTCTGAAGTACTTGTTTACTCAGAAAGACTTGAATCTCAGACAAAGGAGATGGGTGGAGTATATGGAAGATTACGACTTCACTCTGCAATATCATCATGGAAAAGCTAATGTGGTGGCTGATGCCCTTAGTAGGAAGACGACGGGGACTCTGGCGTCATTAGCTTTGGAAGATTGGAAAAGGACTGAAGTGGTGAGTGAGTATGATCTTCAGTTCTACGAAGATTGTAACCAGGCTATGGTGTACAATCTGGTCTCTACACCGGATATTGTGCAATAGGTTAAGCAAAATCAATGGCAGGATGCACACCTCCAAGGAATTTGGATTCGGATCCAGAATGGAGAGCAATTCGAGGATTGGAGAATCCGAGAGGATGGAGTCTTGTACTTCCGCAACTGCCTTGCTGTTCCTAAGGCGGGTGAGGTAAAGAAGACGATTCTGTAAGAGGCACATAAATCGAGGTATGTTATTCATCCGGGAAGTACAAAGATGTACCAGAACCTGAGAAGACAGTACTGGTGGAGAGGCATGAAAAGAGACGTTCGTGAGTATGTCTCGGAATGTGTGACTTGCCTCCATATTAAAGCTAAGTATCGGAAGCCAGCGGGAGAGTTACAACCTCTTCTTGTCCCTGGATGGAAATGGGAGCACATCACTATGGATTTTCTGATGGGGCTACCGAGAACCGAGCTGAAGCACGACGCCGTCTGGGTGGTGGTGGATAGGTTGACGAAGTCTGCACACTTCATACCATTCTGTGCGACGTATTCTCAGAAGATTCTATCAGAATTGTACCTGGAGCACATCGTGAGGCTACACGGGGTGGCATTATCTATCACGTCAGAACGTGACACGCGTTTTAATGCAAGGTATTGGAGGAGTTTCCAGGAAGCCATGGGAATAAACTTGAATTTCAGCACAGCATTCCATCCTCAGACTGATGGGCAGTCTGAAAGGGTAATTCAGATTCTGGAGGATATGCTTCGTGCTTATATTCTGGAATTTGGTGGGAACTGGAAGAAATACCTGCACTTAGCCGAGTTTGCTTATAACAACAGCTATCAGGCCAGTATTGGAATGGCACCGTTTAAAGCTTTGTATGGTCGTTCTTGTAGGTCACCTGTGTGTTGGTTGGAACCAGAGGATCGACTGAGCACTGGACTGGAAGTCATTCAAGAGAATAAAGAGAAGATAGCTGTGATTTGGGAACGACTGTTGACAGCTCAAAGTCGTCAGAAGAGTTATGTTGACAGAAGGCGTAGGCCTTTGGAATTCCAAGAAGGTGACCTTGTCTTGCTGAGAGTTTCCCCACGCAAGGGCGTTGTTCGGTTTGGTGTGAAAGGGAAACTTGCACCAAGGTATGTGGGACCATTCCCGATCGTGCAACGAATCGGAGTGGTGGCGTATTGGTTGGCTTTACCGCCTGAACTATCTCACGTGCATGACGTGTTTCATGTCTCCATGCTTCGGAAATGTCAACCTGAGCCGGAAGCAGTAGTGCAGTGGTTTGACATTCTGATACAATATGACGCGTCGTACGAGGAGGCACCAGTCTAGATTCTTGACCGGAAGATAAAGAGTCTGCGTCATCGTGAGATCCCGTTAGTGAAAGTGTTGTGGCAGCACCATGAAGTTAAGGAAGCGACATTGGAGCTTGAAACGACGATGCAAGAGCAGTATCAACATCTGTTCACACTTTGAGGTAGGCTTTAATTTCGGGGATGAAATTTCCTAAGGGGGGTGGAGCTGTAACACCCTGAAGAATTAATTGAGATTAATTAAGGTAATTGAGATTATTAGTGTGCCTAATCTGGATTATTAATTGAGTTTAATTAATATATGTTTCTGACACGTGTGAGTTTAAATAGTTTCAAGGTATTTAAATTATTCTCAGTAATTTATTTTAAACTAGAAGTGTGTATGGGCGCATTTCTGGACTGCTCTTTTAAAATATTGTACACATGTCATTTTCTTTTCTTTTTCTTTTCTTTTCTTTTTCCTTTCTTTTTTTCCCTTCCTTTCCCGTGCGTCTCTCTCTCCCTCACTCTCACTCTCTCTCTCATTTTTGTCCCAAATCAAACGAATCTTGAACCAAAGAAAGATTTAAAGAAGTTTTCAATGTCAAGAGAAGGATTCGAGGTAAGATTACTGAAAGAACCTCTCTTGAATCTCAAGTTTTTGAATTTCAAAACTCGCTTTTGGTTCAAACCGGATTTTGATGGTTTTTGAGTAAAACTAGAGTAGAAATTGGAGATCTTGGGTTCTTTGGACTTGTTTTAGGACCTAGAACCCAGATCTAGTGGTTTTCCTTTGAAATATCTCGATTTGGGACTGGATTTGCAGGTTTTAGACTGATTTCTGCGAGCTTCTCTCACGCAGTTGATTCCACCGGTCGACCTGTGCGGTCGACCAGATCACATGGAAACCGGTCGACCTATGCGGTCGACCGAACTGTAGGCTGACCGGTCGACCAGTCTGGTTGACCAGTGTGCACACTACCGGTTGACCGGTAGTGTTGCACTACTCTGTCACCGGTCGACCGGTTGACACGGGGTTTGACCCTGTTTGGCCTGAAATTGCTGTTTTGACCCATGTTTTCGGGGAGAACCTAAATTAGCTTCATTTGCGGACTCGAGATAAATGGATTAGCATTGTTAATCCTCGATTTGAGATTGAAAACCCTTGGAATGATATTTTGAAACATGAAAATGGATTAGGGCACACTAATTGGAAACCTTGGTATCTAATTGAGATTGGATTGCTTTAGGAATGAGAATTGATCCTAAAGTGTTGTCTTGCATCAGTGATCGCTGAGGATTCAGACTGAAGGGGCCTGAGGAAGCGGAAGCCTGAAGAGGCAACGCTAGTCCCAGGTTTGATAATGCGAGGTAGGATTTCTATCCCTTTTCCTTGTGAGCCTGTTTTTAAAAAGGATTTCGGCCTTGAAAATGTTTTAAAGAAAGGGATTGGTTTGCGAAAGAAAAATGTTTTGAAAACCATGGCTTGTTTAGTTTATGAAAATCCATGGCTTGTCCTGTCCATGGAATCCATAGCTTGTTTAGTCATGGAACCTCATGGCTTGTCCAGTCATGGGGCCCACGGCTTTTCGTGGGGTCGTATTAACGATTTCAAAATGTTAATGAATGATTTCTTAAGCAAAGAGATCTTGTGAACTGGTAATAAAGTCTATTGCTATAAGCCTAGATAGGATGCGGAGAGTGCATCCTCGGGGGCAGAACCGAAAACTCGGTCCGGGTAGGCGAGGCACTTGGTTAGGTAAGTAATTTGTACTAATTACTTACTGAAGTCTGTAATATGGAGATTTTACATTTATTTCCTTTGAGAAAAAGGATGTGAGGTTTCGGCTGTCTGTTGGAACTGAATGTCTATTTATTTACATACCCATTTATTCATTTACTTGCACTTTATCTATTTATTTATTTTACAACCTTACAAATTATATCCTACTAGGCCTTTCGCTCACGTTCTATGTTTTAAATGTATTAAACCCCTCCCAGGAGACTCTAGGAGCGGTGCGGGGTAGCGGAAGATTGCTACTGTCGGATCAAAAGAGGATTGAGACCATCCTCTTGAATAAATGTAAGAAATTTGAGAATTCTGTAAACTTATGTAATATTTGGATTTACTAGACTGTGGTTGATGTCTGTTGTAATGATTATTTACATGAGCATGTATGTACGATACTGTATGTCTTGTGGGGTGGAGCCCTGTGTGTCAGAGGCTCCGGAATTCTGGGATTTATTTATATTTTAATGCAGTTAAGTGTGGGGCCCGGTTGGGAGCCTGCTTTATTAATCCCAAATCGAGCTCCATGTCACCCACCCCGTTTGGGGGGCGTGACAAGAGTGGTATCAGAGCCCCTAGCTGTTGTGCGCAAGTCCTTTGGATGAAGCAATTGAGCTATGACCATGTCCCTATCATGTGTGATAACACTAGTGTGATCAACTTATCAAAAAATCCGATTTTGCATTCACACACCAAACACATAGAGATTAGACATCATTTCTTGCGTGATCATGTACAAAAGGGTGATATCACGTTAGAATTCATTAGCACTAATCATTAAATTGTAGATATCCTTACCAAACCTCTAGCTCTTGAAAGATTTGCTTCACTTATAAGAGGTTTAGGACTGTTAGATGCTACAAAATTAAATTTGATCACTTATGAATTAAGTGTTTGATCTCTGATTTGATGATTATTATGCTTAAACAAATTGATATTACCATTTTGTTTGTGTGGTAGTGTATGAGGAAACATATGCTATATTTAGTTATTGGTTGATTAGGTTTTTTTGTTGTTGCCAAAATCAACTATTTTCTTCACGTTTTCTTTATACACCGGTCGACCGGAGACAGCGACGTTATAATCAACCGGTCGACTGGTTAAGCTTGATCTGGTCGACCGCAGCAGACGACCGGTGGTGCGCGACAGGCACTTTAAAATCAGATCTAAAATTTTTTTTCTCACTCATTCCAACTCAAGCTTGAACCCTAGGTGACAAAAACACCCTTAATTCACACCATTCTTTAAAGTCATCCAAATTTCATCAAATGTCCTCCAGAATCATACTCAAATCTCTCAAGAAACGTCATTCCTTCTCACATTCTCTTTTCTTTCCACTCTTTCACAAATTTCACTCGCAATCTACTCTAATCTGAAATCACCCACCAAGTGTTCGACGAATTGCTTCAATGGTTTCATGGGCTCAATCATCACGTAGCAAAGGAAAGAATGTGAAATCTACTTCCTCTGGTCCACGAAAGAAGGTATCAAATGATGAATTCAACTTTCATAACTTCAAACTCTTTGAAAAGAAATCTATTATAGAAGGAAGATTTGTGAATTTTGGTGAGTTCAGAGAGTGAAATATTAAGAGATTGTTTGAGATTTTAGGTTGGAAAGCATTTGTGGAGGTTAAGGAAGTAGTCTATCCAAGGTTAGTAAAAGCCTTTTATGCACACATGCAATATACTACTTGTGAAACCAACATTAAAATAACCTGCACTCTTAAGAGACAACGTATAGAACTTGTTAGAGAGGTGATCTCAGAAATTTTTGGGATTCTGAATGTTGGAAGATGTGTGCATACTTATGACTCTTGGCTTATAGTGGAAAAATGATGTCGAGGATTATTATGGAGTGGGCCACAACTCAAGGGAGCGATGAAGATGATAATAAGGCTCTACCCCTAAAGCTGAAAGCCAATGAACTACCCTTACGAGTAGAATCCTTCATCACATTATCTCCAATAACATCACTCCTAGAGGAGGGCATATGGATGAGGTTTCATTCACCGATCTCTATCTAATGTTCTGCCTTCTCGAAAGTATTCGGACAAATATTCCCTATTTGATCCTTCACAAGATGACTGATGGAAATAATTTGGCTAGGGATCCTAATCTTCCTTATGGGATGGTACTAACAAAGATCTTTCGACATTTCAAAGTAAATCTTGATGACGAAACCGAAATTAGTCCACCCAAATCTGACTACAATTAAATCAACAATCAAACTCATGGGTTACAAGTTTGAAAATGGAAGGTGGATTCCCAAGAAAAGGGCCAGAGTTAAAGATGAAGGACACGAAGAAGATATTGGAGGTAGTTCAACTCGGTTCAATGACGATGCTTTCAATACCCTCAATGGACGGATTGAGTCCCTATGTGCAAGTCATGATGAGCTTCGAATGCAACTAAACACTGGCATCCAAAGTCTTTACTCTTTTGTCGACTCAAGCATTTCTAACCTCTAGAATGATCTTTTCTAGCAACTCCAAGCCAATCATCAAGAAAACGCCGAGACTCAAGCACACATTCTCGAACAACTTCGGCGTCTCAATTTTCAAGGACTTCCTCCCTCTTAGATTTCATTATGTCTTTTAATGGTTCTTCCATTGTAATTTTTCTTTCTATCAACTGATGTTACATTTCCTTAATGTTAATGTCACATTTCCTTATTTCTCTTTTTTTTTTCTTCTTTTTGTTGATGACAAAAGGGGGAGATGGAGTGATTGCTATACACTTGCTATACTTGAGTGATTGCTATACACTTGTTATACTTGCTATTTGTTTATGGAGTGATTGCTATTTGTTTAGCTATTTATTTTAGTCTATTGTCACTTGATGTTCCATTGTCACTCTGGCATTGCTTAAAAATAAGGGAGGAAGACATAAAAATGTTCATTGATGCGCTTTCTTTAAAGGCTTAATAGATTAAGGGAGAGAATATTTTCAAGTTAGTTTTAAGTGATTAAATAAGGGGGAAACATACACTTGTAAAAGAGAATATGGTATTGCCTCTATTATCTTAGCAATCAAGTGTTTTTCATCATCAAAAAGGGGGAGATTGTTGGCCCAAGGTTGAATATTCTCATGTTTTGATGATAACAAACACAATGTATTATATGTTACTAATGATTCTATTTTGAGTTGTGTGTTTAGCATAATTGATATTATAAATCAATTCAAAAAGCATATTGTGGAATACAATACAAATATATTCAAGTTTGAGAAATGCAAATTGAAGAAGGAATTCAAGGCTTGAAGTGTTGAAATATCAAAGATCAAGAGCAAGCAAACAAAATCAAGCAAGACAAGTACTAATAGGTTTTTATATCTCCTTAGTCTTGTCTTTGATTTTGACTTCATACTATCATGATTAATTCTTGTTTATGCTCATGCACACACTCACATTATTCTTTTAAAAATGAGACTAAACTAAGTGCACAATGACATTTGGCCTAAAAGTACAATTTTGTGAATGTTTGAGGCAAAGTAAGTGTCAACCGGTCAACTTATATCGTCCGGTGACAGAGAAGGCTAAATGCACTTGTCGACTGGTATTGCCTCAACCGGTCAACCGCTCCGGTCGACTGGTTCTGCTCAACAGATATTCAACAAGACTGTTGAACAACGAGAATTCAAAATTTGTCTCAACTGGTCAGCCGCTCTGATGGACTGGTACTGGGTAAACGGGCAAAAATAAGACCGTTGGAAAGTGAGCTTAAATAGAGAAAAATCATTTTTCTCTTATGCGTATTTTCTTTAAGATAGAGAATTTATTCAGAGCTCCTAACTCTCTTAAAATCCAAAAAGGTTTCTCTAAAGTACCAACATAATCATCATCTTCTAAAAATCCTTACTCCACACTCTCACACATACTTAAGCCTACCTTGGATTATATTTTGATAGAGTGATTTCATCATCTCCTAGTCATTTCAATTGTGTAAAACCATTGTTAGGAGTGTATAACTGAGTGATTCACTATTCATAATCATTACTTTGGTATTGGGTTTCTTGGTTGGTCGATCTCTGTAGAAAATCCACATTGTGTAAGAGGTTCGGCGAAGCCTCAGTTAGAAAGATCTGCCATCTTGTAAAAGGAGTGATTGTGCCGAAAAGTCGATCGTATAGTGGAAGAGGTCAAGAGGCAGAATATCTCGGCGATAGTGGATGTAGGCAAATTTATTTGTTGAATCACTCTAAATCCCGTTTTGCATCTCTCTTAACCCTATCTCTCTTATGAGAGGCAGAATATCTCGGCGATAGTGGATGTAGGCAAATTTATTTGTCGAATCACTCTAAATCCCGTTTTGCATCTCTCTTAACCCTATCTCTCTTATTTCGACACTTTAAAATTGATAGTTGACATTGATTGATTTAACTCTTGGTGATAAGCTTATTGAACTCGTTATATGATATTAGATTAATTCATCTTGTGCATATCAAGTGTTTGTGCTATTGCATTAACTTACATAATTTTCTACACACTGAATGTTTGATAAACGTACTGTGTTGAATTAATTGTCTATATTTGTTTTTAATCTTGGAATAATTGTATAAACTCCTTAAAAATATTTAAAACTTAATTCACCCCCCCTCTTGGGTAGCCTTACTAGGGATAACAAAAGACACACTCTCTATTTGGTGCAAGAATTCGTGTCATGGTTTGAATCATAGTTCGTGGCTTACTACAGTGTTTTCTTTCTAAAAAAACTCACGTAAATCGAGAATAATCTTGAATCATGATTCTAAATCCGTGAACTAGACGTTAGGCAATGGAATGGGGGGAGGGGGGCGGCAACAAAATATCCCCCGAGAAACTTTATTCTCTCTTTTAAGGAGATAATAGATTATTGTTGTAGAAAGGACAAAAAAAATTTCATAAAGATCTATTATTAAGATAAATTTGACGAACTCCCTTTTACTATTATACTTGTATTAATATGTCTCCTAAACTTTAAACGTACTTATTGCGCTCCTTGATCTATAATAATTTTCAATATTTACTCCCACCTCCTCCTCTCAACTTTGATACTTTAATTTCTGAATAGAATTGCGAGCTTGTCATTTGGTTTAAGGGTTATTGAATGTTTTTCACTCCACAAACTAGTTACGTTTTAAACCTTAGATACATTTTATCTCTAAGAGTAGTTGCTCAAAAGCAAGAAAAAAAAGGAAGGAATAAATTGGATAACGTATGCGAATTCAATTAGGTTAGTTAAGGGTTTAAATAAATTGATAAGTTTGACATCTCACATGGATTGCACGTGCCAGTATGTCTAAAAATAACATATTTCAAAATTTGAGGTGAATCTAAAGGCATATTATACATAAGAGTGCAATAGATACGTTTCAAACTTTGATATCATGTTGACACAAATGATATAGTTCAACATAATTCGTAAAGTTATCCTACATATTATTATTAGTCTTAAATGTTTATTATCATTATTATTAAATATGTTATGAAAGTTTTGTATTTTTTTTAATTTTGATTTGATTTTAGATCATATTTAAAATTAAAACATATGTGAGGATACTCTTCTACATAAACTCTTTTAGAAGAATTTAAGTTAGAACTAATCCTTTTGAAAAAGAGTTGTAAATTTGAGCCAGGGCAAATAGAATAATCTAACGCCCGTCATGGTTAATTTGGATCCAGTTCGATCCTCTAGATCAAGCCAGGTTGAGGTTTCAAGTCTGAAACTTTATTCGACCCGATCTAAACACCATTTTATTAATTTTTTTAAAATACTTTATAAATTTTGAGCTGATCAGACCAAGCCTTAAACTCATTAAGTTTTAAAATTGGACCGACCTTTAAATAGACTGAACAATTCAGAGGTTGTTCTTTTGCAATGAAACTCTTGGAGACGTTTGGTTCATGGATTAGAATTATTTTCAATTTACGTGTATTTTTTGTGAGAGAAAACACTGTAGCGAACCATGAACCATGATTCAAATCATTGTTTGAATCCTTCAACCAAACATCTCCAGAAAAAGTTTGAACTCGAGTTACAACTTTATTTAAGTTCATGTTCTTTTACAAAATTTGAGTTTGAACTCGAGTTTGGGTCTAAATTCGAGTTCAAGTTTCTCCTTCAACTCAAGTTCATAAACTCGAACTCAAGTTAATGAACAATATTTTTTCTATTATTAAAAATACTATAACTTTTTCGTTTTAATTCTGATTGAGATGATTTTTTATATGCATTTACAACGAAAAGACGAATAAAATTCCACCCATATACCCTATTAAAATGTTTCATCACCATTGAGTTTTTTATTAAAATACTATCTAAATACAAATTTAAGTTTTAACCTACCTAAACAGAAACTCAAATAGATTCTCAATTTAAATCATAACTCAAATGTGCAAATTCAAATACAAACTCAAGTTATAAATTTAATTCAAATTATAACTCAAATTTAATTTAAAATCATCACTCAAATTATCTTAACTCAAAAATATAAAAAAATAACCCCTCAAACTTTCACCCCCGGAGAAACTCGACAACAATATTCAGGTGGGTAAAGACTGAGGAGAGTTTAGGGAGTGAAAGGAACGTAGGAGTGGAAGAGAGTGGTGTGGTGGAGGGTGATATGGAAGTGTGTGGGGTTATTGGGAAACTAAAATCCCAAGTCAGACAGCAATAATAAAAAGCCTGCCCCTTTTTCTAATTATTTAATTAATATATAATATAAAATTAGGAGCCGTACTGATACGCTATCCTGTTCTGTTCTTAAAGATACATCAAGATTTTCTTCACTTCAATGCTCTTCTTCATGACTTCTTCTTCTCCCTCTCCTTTCATTCCAACTCTCACTTAATCATATTCCATTTCCATCATCTTTTGTCTTCTTTTTCCTCTCTCCCACGTTTTATACCCAAAAAAAAAAAAAAACTAAGACTTGTTGGAAAGAAAATAACAAAGGAAAATATGCAGAGCTTCAAAGCAGTTCCTCCTCCTCCATCCAACCCTGAATTATACTCTCACTCTTCCTTCTATTTCAGGTCTTGCCCTGTTCTTTTCTATCTCATACTCTCTTGGGTTTTTTTTGTTTACTTGTGTTATTTTTCTATCTATAATAGTATGTGTGTCTGCCAAAAAAGTTGTCAACTTTTTATTGTGGAATACATGTTTAATGTATATAAAACTTCAAAGCTTATGTACTTACTGCCTCTTTTATTTTTAAAAAAACAGAGGAGATGATTGTAACAGAAACCAAACGCGGTTCTCGGATCTTGGGGAGCTTGAAACATCCGCTGCCGCTTTTCCTCACGATGATGCTGTTGATTTAAGCCCAAGTATTCCCTCCCTCTCTCTCTCTCTCTCTCTCTCTCTCT
>NW_010365166.1:0-2029 GCF_000414095.1 Morus notabilis
TCCCATAATCCATCAGATCAAAGCTCTCTTCGCCCTCTACAACCGCCACAAATAAAGCAACAACTTTTGGTGTCGTAACAGGGCCGACCCATCAGAGGTTATATCGAAGCTCTCTTCACGCTCTACCACCACCACTAGAATGGCGACAACTGTTCGAGTCGTAACGGGGCCCATCAGCCGTTAGATCGAAGCTCTCTTCGCGCTCTACCGCCGCCAGGGGAACGGTGATAACTTTTGGTGTCGTAACAGGGCCGACCCATCAGAGGTTATATCGAAGCTCTCTTCGTGCTCTACCACCGCCACTAGAATGGCAACAACTGTTCGCGTTGTAACGGGGCCCATCAGCCGTTAGATCGAAGCTCTCTTCACGCTCTACCGCCGCCAGGGGAACGGTGACAACTTTTGGTGTCCTAACGGGGCCTATAATCCGTTAGATCGAGGCTCTCTTCGCACTCTACAAAGGCCATGGGAACGGCGACAACTTTTTTTGTCGTAACGGGGCCCATAATCCATCAGATCAAAGCTCTCTTCGCGATCAACGAATGGCATGGGAACGGCGACAAATTTTGGTGTCGTAACGGGGCCCCTCAGCCATTAGATCGAAGCTCTCATCGCGATCAACGAATGGCACGGGAACGGTGACAAATTTTGGTGTCATAACGGGGCCCAACAGCCAATAGATCGAAGCTCTCTTCGTGATCTACGACTACCATGGGAATGGTGACAACTTTTGGTGTCATAACGGGGCCTATAATCCGTTAGATCGAGGCTCTCTTCGCACTCTACAAAGGCCATGGGAACGGCGAAGACTTTTTTTGTCGTAACGGGGCCCATAATCCATCAGATCAAAGCTCTCTTCGCACTCTAAATCTGCCACGGGAACGGCGACAACTTTCGGTCGTAACGGGGCCCAACAGCCGTTAGGTCAAAGCAATCTTAGCAATCTACAACCGCCACCGGAACGGTGAGAACGTTTCTTCGTGATCTACAACTGCCACCGAAACGGTGAGAACTTTTGGTCTCATAACGGGGCCCATCAGCCGTTAGATCAAAACTCTTGGTGTCGTAATGAGGCCCATAACCCGTCTGATCAAAGCTCTCTTCGCCCTCTACAACTGCCACAAAAACAGCGACAACTTTTGGTGTCGTAACGGGCTCCATTAGCCATTAGATCGAAGCTCTCTTCGCAATCTACTACGGCCACAGGAATGCTCAAAACTTTTGGTGCGTAACGAGGCCCATCACCCGTTAGATCTAATCTTTGTTCGCGCTCTAGAACCGCCACGGGAACGGCAACATCTTTTGCTGTCGTAACGGGGCCTATCATCCGTTATATCGTAGCTCTCATCACACTCTACCACCGCCACGGGAACGATGATAACTTTTGGTGTCGTAACGGGGCCAATCAGTCGTTAGATCGAAGCTCTCTTCACGATCTACAACGGTGACAACTTTCGTAGTCGAAACAGGGCCCATCATCCATTAGATCGAAGCTCTCTTCACGCTCTACAACCGGCACTGGAATAGGGACAACTTTTGGTGTCATAACGGCATCACCCGTTAGATCAAAACTCTCTTTGTGCTCTACAACAGCCACGGGAATGGCAACAACTTTTGGTGTCGTAACGGGGCCCATCAACCGTTAGATCGAAGCTCTCTTCGTGATCTACAACTGCCACGTTTACGGTGAAAACTTTTGGTGTCAGAACGGGGCTCATCATCCGTTAGATCGAGCTCTCTTCGCGTCCAACAACTGCCATGGGAACGGCGACAACTTTTGGTGTCGAAATGGGGCCCATCAGCAGTTAGATCGCGGCTCGCTTCCCGCTCTACTGCTGCCATGAGAACGGTGACAACTTTTGGTGTCGTAATGGGGCCCATCAGCCGTTAGATCGAAGCTCTCTTCGTACTCTACAACTGCCACGGGAACGGGGACAACTGTTGGTATCAAAACGGGGCCCATCAGCCATTAGATCGAACCTCACTTCGCGATCTACAACTGGCACGGGAAAGGCGACATCTTTTGGTG
>NW_010365167.1:0-715 GCF_000414095.1 Morus notabilis
AAAAAATATTAATTTATATTTAATTAATAAGAAGGATAGTTTGGACATAATATGTCTTAAAAATTAATTTCAGGGTATCAAAAATATGTTTTCAAAAAGATTAAGGTACCGTTTTAATATTATCAATAACACAGAATATCAAGAACATGTTGCGCTTTAACACAAAGTACTAAAATAATTTTATAAAAAAAAAAAAAACTTTCCAGAGACAAAGTGTTAATGTAAAGATTTTTCAATCCATTCACGTTGAAAGTTGGGTTCCAATTGACATAAATTTTATAAATCTTTCACATCTCTTTAATATGAACATGACCCGCCATAACGAACTTACAAAGCGTTATCATTCCCATTTCTCACAATTTACCATCCATAAACTATTGTACTATCAGTTTCTACACGCCTTAATCGTCAAATCCTTTACTTTTTAGGAGTCCTATGTGTAATAACGAACTTGCGAAGCGTTCTCGTTCTCGTTCTCATTTCTCCAATTTGAACTTATGATATTTACTTGTGCAAGAAGAATTGCCATGAAGTGTGTCCTTGACCATCGAATATGAAATATTTCAAATAACGTTGTAAAGACTAAAGTCTCGTTTATTTCACTGATTCGAGTTTTATTATAGTAAAAAGTTCTAAAAAACAGTTACATCTAATTTTTTTGTTACGGTAAAAAACTCTCATATAAAATCACATCTCAACTCGAATTAAAAATTCA
>NW_010365168.1:0-431 GCF_000414095.1 Morus notabilis
GCGAGAAGAGAGCTTCGATATAACCTCTGATGGGCCGGCCCCATTACGATATAAAAAGTTGTCGCTAAATTCGTGGCGGTTGTAGAGCGGGAAGAGAGCTTTGATCTGACGGATTATGCGACCCGTTACGACATAAAAAGGTGTCATCGTTCCCATGCCAGTTGTAGATCGCAAAGAGAGCTTCGATCTAACGGCTAATGGGCCCCGTTACGACACCAAAATTTGTCGCCCGTCCCGGGGCAGTTGTAGAGCGCGAAGAGAGCTTCGAGCTAACGGTTGATGGGCCCCGTTTCAACACCAAACGTTGTCGCCACTCCAGTGGCGGTGGTAGGGCGCGAAGAGATCATCGATATAACGTCTGAAGGGCCGGCCCCGTTACGACACCAAAGGTTGTCCCCGTTCCCGTGGCAGTTGTAGAGCACGAAGAGAGC
>NW_010365168.1:827-979 GCF_000414095.1 Morus notabilis
CCGCTGATGGGCCCCATTTCAACACCAAAAGTTGTCGCCGTTCCCGTGGTGGTTGTAGGGCGCGAAGAGAGATTCGATCTAACGCCCAAGAGGCCCCGTTAGCACACCAAAAGTTTTCGCCGAAAATGTGGCAGCAGTAGATCGCGAAGAGA
>NW_010365169.1:0-832 GCF_000414095.1 Morus notabilis
TCGTGGCGGTTGTAGAGCGCGAAGAGAGCTTCAATCTAATGGCTGATGGTCTCCGTTACGACACCAAAATTTGTCACCCTTCCCGGGGCAGTTGTAGAGCGTGAAGAGAGCTTCGATCTAATGGCTGTTGGGCCTCGTTCCAACCAAACGTTGTCACCATTCTAGTGGTGGTGGTAGGGCATGAAGAGAGCTTCGATATAACGTCTGAAGGCCGGCGCCGTTACGACACCAAAGGTTGTCCCCGTTCCCGAGGCAGTTGTAGAGCACGAAGAGAGCTTCGATATGACGGATGATGGGCCCCGTTACGACACCAAAAGATGTCGCTATTCCCGTGGCGGTTGTAGAGCACGAACAGAGAATAGATCTATCGGTTGACGGGCGCCGTTACACACCAAAAGTTTTAAGCGTTCCTTTGGCCATTGCAGATTGTGAAGAGAGATTCGATCTAATGGGTAATGGGGCCCGTTACGACACAAAAAATTATCACGGTTTCATGGAGGTTGTAGAGGGCGAAGACAGCTTTGATCTGACGGATGGTGGGCCTCGTTACGACACCAAAAGTTTTCACCGTTCCCGTGCCATTCGGAGATCGCGATGAGAGCTTCGATCTAACGGCTGATGGGCCCCATTACGACACCAAAAGTTCCGCCATTCCCGTGGCAGTTGTAGATCACGAAGAGTGCTTCGATCAAACCGCTGATGGGCCCCATTTCAACACTAAAAGTTGTCTTCATTCCCGTGGTGGTTGTAGGGCACGAAGAGAGCTTTGATCTAACGCCCGACGGGCCCCGTTAGGACACCATAAGTTTTCACCGAAAACGTGGCAGCTGTA
>NW_010365170.1:0-274 GCF_000414095.1 Morus notabilis
GTTATATCGAAGCTCTCTTCGCGCCCTACCACCGCCACTAGAAAGGCGACAAGGTTTGGTGTTGAAACAAGGCCCATCAGCCGTTAGATCGAAGCTCTCTTCGCACTCTACAACCGGCCCGGGAAGGGCGACAAATTTTGGTCTTTTAACGGGGCCCATCAGCCGTTAGATCGAAGCTCCCTCCGTGATTTACAACTGGCACGGGAACGGTGACAACTTTTTATGTCGTAATGGGTCCCATAATCCGTCAGATCAAAGCTCTCTTCGCCCTCTA
>NW_010365170.1:472-814 GCF_000414095.1 Morus notabilis
TGGTGTCGTAACAGGGCCGGCCCATCAGAGGTTATATCGAAGCTCTCTTCACGCTCTACCACCGCCACTAGAATGGCGACAACGTATGGTGTCAAAACGGGGCCCATCAGCCATTAGATCAAAGCTCGCTTCGCGCTCTATAACCGCCCCGGGAAGGGTGACAAATGTTGGTGTCGTAACGGGGCCCATCAACCATTAGATCGAAGAAGCACTCTTCGCGATCTATGAATGGCACGGGAACGACGACAACTTTTGGTGTCATAATGCGGCCCATCAGCCGTTAGATTGAACCACTCTTCGCGATCTACAGCTGCCACATTTTCGGCAAAAACTGTTGGTGTC
>NW_010365171.1:0-36251 GCF_000414095.1 Morus notabilis
CCCGGCCGATTTACACCCCTAATTACGATTGACATTGGGTCCCCAGATCTGACCGTCCGATGAGCCGTCTCTTTTTTTTGATGGCCCATGGGAATTAGGTTATGTTTGGTTTTTGGGATATACTAATCCACGCTCGTTTCTGGCCTAGCCCAAAGGAAGTTGGATAGAAAAAAAAAAAAAAAAAAAAAAAAAAAAAAAAAAAAAGAGAAAAGTTTGACGTTCCTCTATATCCTATCCGGATTTGCCGCTTATTCATGAGTAACAATTTTAATGTCCCTCTCTACATTATCCATAGCCCCCTTCTTGGAATGGAAATTGTTTGAGGTTGATTGCACGGAGCACTAAATAAGAAGAATTGTGGAAATATGTGATTAGACGTGAGTGGTTGAAATTAGAACAAGTATGGTTATTTTAAAACTTTTAGCAAAAGAATATAGCCACACAATTAAGTCAGCTCTTGAGATCTTTTATAAGGTGACAAAGTCAACTCTTGTTATGAATCTATCATAATTCATAAGCCTAATATCTCAACAAATTTGGGATTTCCACCGAGACAAATCGTCCCATTTTGAATATCATGAAGCTTATATATGACTTTTTGTATAACTACTACTAAATAAAATTAATTTCTTTGTTGAAATTCTTACAATGTGCCATTTTGCAAGTCATTGTACCAGCCTTTGGTCGCTCGTGTTTAGGTTTGGACTAATAATTGGGACAGGGGCCGCGTGAATGCAGGTCCTCACAACCACAAGTAATGATGTTGGCTCCACCATTTGGGTAGACCTTAGCTCAGCCCCTTCCCAAGGGCTAGGCCATGTAAGTAATTTGAAATGTTCATTGTAAATCTTGTACAGTTCTAGGACACCATTTGGGTAAACCTTAGCTCAACACCCTTTCCAAGGGCGATGGAAGTCACTAAGTAAGGCCAGGTAAGTAATTTGAAATGTTCATAGCAATTTTGCGAATGTGGGACTCGGGTTATTTTAACCTTTACTCGCCCCAGCAAGATGGTTCTCTTTTCAGAGTCACCATTCTTCTAGAGTTGAAGGAGAAATGAAAAGATAATTGAGAGAAAGTAATTAAATTTTAAAAAGGATTAGGCTTTCATTTTAAAAGATCAACTCGTTAAGTATGATGGCCTAATACCTTATAAGTAGGTGTTTATTGTTGTGTGTAAGCGTATGGGACTCGGGTTATATTTTTAAGCTTTACAGAAGGTGCCATGCCATGAAATAAATGGCAAAAAAAAACTAAAAACTAAATATAGAGCAAGATAGATATTCAGCCATTCTTGTAATTAATGATGATACATTGAAATTGCAAGGAAACTGACGTGCGCAGCAAGATGATATGATCGAAATAATAAATCCAGTATTTGCTCTCTTCATCAAGCAGATTTACAAGGTTTATTAGTCTAATATTATAATCACCAAGAAAATCTTAAAATTAAATAACGTAAATTTATTTATTTAAGTCAAAGACTTTTCTCAATAATATACTGTCATATTTTGTGACTGAAGGATTTACGGAATTAATATCAGTATTCCTAAATTATGTAGCAAGTTTTATGATGAGTTCATAATTTAAGAACAAGTAAAATCAGTTCATAATTAACACCATCAATCCATCATCATTTTTTTCCAAAATGGTAGCAACACGGTATAGACAATGAAATATACGTAACATGTATCCTACGAAAGTTTTCATGTGGAAGCAATTGGTCATGGCGCCATAGGGAGTGCTCGCAAAGGCTGAGCCATTTGTAAGGTGATCCCGAACTTGTCTTCCATGTTCAAAGTTTCCGGGCTAACCCCATCCTCCAACTTCCAATCAAAGGAGTGAAGCAAAGAACCCAACATCAAGTGCAACATTCGCGCTGCCAATGGCAATCCAGGACATATTCTTTTCCCCGCACCAAAGGGAATGAGCTCAAAATCATGGCCTCCAAAATCTATATTCAATTTCAAAAATCTCTCTGGCATGAACAGGTTGGGATTTTCCCAGATGTTGGGGTCCCTACCCATGGCCCATACATTAACTAGCAGTTGAGAATCCTTGGGGATGGTATGCCCGCAGACTTCAACTTCACTCTCAGCTTTGCGAGGAACCAATAATGCGGCTGCAGGATGCAAGCGGAAGGTTTCTTTGACAACGGCTTGCAAGTAAGGAAGCCTAGTTATGTCTGATTCTTTCACTTGGTTTCCTTTGCCAATAACTTGCTCTAGCTCTGCTTGGGCTCTTGACAAGATCTCTGGGGCTTTTAGTAGCTCAGCCATTGACCACGCCAATGTGGATGAAGTTGTTTCAGTGCCGGCCGCAAATATATCCTATTTCATACATTCCAAAATTAGGATCAAACAATGAACACGTATATGTATAGTAATAATACTACAAGAGACCACGTATAATACTAGATTGCTGTAATTTTTGCAATGAACATATGAATTTTTGTGCCAAGAATTTGATTGGAATTAATAATGAGGTCTTATGAGCACGTATATGTAGGCTGTTACTGGTTGTATATTTAGGAGAAATTGAAAAGATCCAAATCAAAATGTGTATTATCTTATTTCTGCTCGTGATATTTCTACAATTGTGAGTTTTTTTTTTTTTTTTTGCCAAGCAATTGGTGCGGTTGATCTCAATTCTCACATATTTTTCCCCCTTTTGTGAAAAGTTAATCAAAAGGTTTTTATGTACCAAGAAAACATTTTTTTTTTGTTTGACTTATTTTTTTAATATTACCGCGCACACTCTCCTTGTTTTTCAGCTTTAGCACCAAGAGTAGTGACTAAGCAAATAACATTCTAATTAAAACCCTGCATGTGTGAGAGTCACGTAATTTTTTATCCACAATTTGATGGAACTGTCACGGAATGACTTTTGTATTATAAACGTTTAAACCATCATAATAAGACCTTCAAAAACTGAAATTCGACAATAAAAATGAGACATATATTGAATACTTTAATTTAAAAAAAAAAAAAAAGAACCCCAAATATATAGTAGTATAACAGCTCGGCTTACCATCAAGAAATGTTTAAGTGTGGTTTTGTTTAGGTGATCATTTTCTTTCTTCTCTTCATTGATCACCATCATGTTGATAAGAGTGTCCAATATATCATTTTCTTTCACAGAATCACCCATTTCCCTGAGTTGCAACCTTTGGTTGATGATATGATCAAACAAGTCCAGCATTTTTCGGAAGTGAACATTGGTGCGCCTCCTAATGCCTTGGGGATCACTCCACCTAAGAAACGGGAAATAGTCTGTGAGATTCGGTTTTCCCAACTCTTCAACAGCACTACAAACGGTCTTCCTTATCTCTCTTGCATTGTTGGAGTTCGGATCAGCTAAATCCATAGAGAAAAAGGTGGTGGACAACAGATTTAAAGAAGCTTTGAAAGCAGCGTTTCCAATTTCCACCGCCTCACCGGCCTCAGCACTATTTCTGAGATCACATAGGAGCTCTTGTACCTTGTTGTGCCTCAGATTCATGTTGGCATCAAGAACCTTGCTGGCAAGCAAGTGGACGTTGAGTATTTTCCGTAGGTCTCTCCATGAAGTTGAGACGGGTAAAAAAATCATGCTGAACTCGCAGTGTTTGGAGGCGCGGGCTGCGTCTGAGATTGTTCGGTTGGAGAAGAACTGGCTGTGTGTTTGTAAGACTTCCTTAGCCATGGTTGGTGAGGAAACGACAATTGACGTTATTTGGCCGAGTTTAAGACTCATAATCGGACCATAAGTCTGGGAAAGCCTGGCCAAGGACTTGTGGGGTTTGTCACCGAGCTCCAACAGGTTTCCTATGATGGGAAGAGGTTTTGGACCATGTGGAAGTAGATTTTTGGTTCTGGGCCGACTTGCAAATGAATTGAAGGCTTGAATTGAGATACAAAGGATGAGAACAAGACACAATAAACTGGTGAAAATGTCCATCTCTTAATTACCCCCTTCTTGTTCTCTGTCTCTCCAGTCTCTTCCCTGTTATAGACAGAGGAAGATCACCATAATATGGTTGAGTTATGATTAGGACTGGTTTTTCCCCCCTCACCATAACATGTAATTAGGAAGATCACTAATTACACAGAGGAAGTCTCTTCCCTCTCTCCATTACCTGCAGCCCACTTTCTGGAATGGAAACTGTTTGAAGTTGATTGCACGGAACACTATTTAGTAAAAGTCGCAGAAATATGTGGCTAGAGTGAGTGGCTGAAATTAGAACAAGAAGTCCGGTAAATTTAAAACTTGTAGCATAAGCATATAGCCACACAATCACGTCAACCCTTGATATCTTTTATGAATCACATCTACCTTAATAATGACTGAATCTATCATAAGCCTAATATTTCAACACATTTTTACATCAGTCTGTTGGTTCAGTTTACAAGTAGAGCTATAGGATAACATTTGGGACAGGGGCTGCACAAACGCAGGCCCCGACAACCACAAATAATGACGTAGGCTATGAGGATTTTCATTTCCTACACTATATGTTTAGTATTAAAAAATGTGAGAAGAAAAGTTGAAAGAGGGATTTAAGAATATAAAATAAATATTATTAGATTGTTTGACAGAGATCAGAAATTTAAAAAAAAAAAAAAAAAAAAAAAAAAAAAAAAAAAAAAAGAAAAAAAAATTAAAAAAAAAAAAAAAAAAAAAAAAAAAAAGATAAAACAAGTGATAAATCATTCATGGGTTATATTCTACTCTTTTTGACTTTGCATAGATAAGAGAGGGAAAATGTTGTACAAAATATATGGGCAAGTCTATGGTATAATAATAAAGTCAACTTGTATAAGTAATTAGAAAGCCTATAGTAGGGGGTTCCTTTTGCCCTTACCGGTAGGTAGCACAAAATCGTGAGCACCCTTGGATTCAATATCTATGGCCAAAATGATTCTTCCCATAGAAAGAAAAATGAAGACCATTGCATCTAATCAAATCCTTCCTTCAAATCTAAAACTAAACGCCATCTCTAAACTCCCTTTGAGCTTATCAACACTTCTCAAATCTAAGAAGAATCAGCCGAAGTGTAATAAATTAGTTGCTACTTAATCCTGTAAAAGTAATATATTTTCTCTGTTATTATTTTGTTACTTGATCACTTGAAGGGTATGTTTCACGAAATTGATTTACAAATCATAAACAATCAAAATTGTCCAAACCCATAAACAATAAATTAAATATACAATCATAATCCCAATTTGCCCATTCATCTCAAAAAGCCATTGTCAGTGGCGAAATCATCATTGGCCGGTCAGTAGATTAGGTTGGATTGAGGGAAAAATTGTTAGTGTTGCTTAAGAGGGTTGAGATCGACTCGGCAGACTTGCACGCCCCCGTTGTTATTATTAGGATCCATTCACCATTGCAGATAGAGAAATGAAAACACAAAACAATATTTAGTATAACAATATTTATTATATATATTAAATGTTGTTTTGTGTTCTCATTTTTTTCTGCCTTCTAAATTGTGTTTTACTCCTTAAAATGTAATACGTTTTATGCCACATTCATTTGAAAATTTAAGGGGTTAATCTCACAAATGATCCCGAGATTTATCTTAAATTTCACTTTAGTTTTTGAATTTTAAAACATCTCACAGTTGGCCCCAAGGTTTTACTTTGTTTCTGTTTTGATCCTTCTATGAGTTCGGTGTTGAATATTTAATATAATCTGTGAAAATTAGGGACAAAAATTAAAAACATCTAAAGTTTTAGAACTAAAATAATACCCAAAACAAAGATTATTTTCCACAAATAGTCCTTAAATTTTAACTATTTTCAATTTTAGTCTCTAATTTAAATAGATTCCGATAAATATTTAATACTTAATTAATAAAAGTGCTGAAATTGAAACAGAGTAAAACTTTAGGATCAATTGTGGGATGTTTTAAAAGTCATGGACCACAGTGGGATTAAGGATAAAAGTGAGACGTTTTAATTGATCTACTATGGCATCGTTCTCTTTACGGATTTAAATTTTTAATTCGAACTAAGATATTTTCTGAGAAGTTTTAACTGTAGTAGAAAAAGTTAGATATGACATTTTTTGAAAATTTTTCACTGTAAAAACCTTAAACTAAAAACTCGAATCGATAAAATGAACTAGCCTATACATTTCGGTAAGCCTATGAATACAAGTCTAAAATCAGGATAGTGACACAGAGAAGATTACCTTAACTTTATGCAGAGCTATATTTAAGATTGGAATTTCAATATATATGGAACCAGAAACAGTCTCCAACAAAACACACAAATTCGTCAACCCACCTTCCAACTTCCATTGTTCAAAGGAGTGAAGCAGAAAAACCAAGGCATTAGGCATTAGTGACGCATCATCTTTCAGGTCACATGAGTTTATCATTATGGTTATTTACAGTATTCATTTGGACACGACAAGTCGTTTTATATCTTTCATTATGTTGTCGTTTCAGATGCTTCACTGTGTTGTTTACCAAAACGAAATGTAGATCATCGATTGTTGTTAAACAATGTGTACATCATACATGACTAAACATACAACCCTGCGCGCCTTATGGATTCTCGCGGCTTTTTTTTTTTTTTTTTAATGAACTCGTGGCTTTTTATTAATTAAGATAAGATCATGTGTCAAAATATATTATCGGGTAAACAAAGGGAAAAAAAAATGGAAATTTGGATAGTCGCCTTATGATTTCACTTGCAAAAAGTAGTGTACGTACGTATAGACATTATGTATTGATTGACCTAGGGATGACTCGCAAAGGCTGAGCCATCTGAAACGTGAGGCCAAATTTGTCTTCCATGTTTATAGTCTCTGGTGTAACCCCATCTTCCAACATCCAATCAAAGGAGTGAAGTAATGAACCCAACATCAAAGGCAATATCCGAATTGCCAAAGGCAAGCCAGGACATAGTCTTCGTCCCGCGCCAAAGGGAGTGAATTCAAAGTCCTGACCTCTCACGTCAATATTTGAATCCAGAAACCTCCCTGGCATGAACTTTTCGGGCTTCTCCCAAATGGTTGAGTCTCTGGAAATGGCCCACACATTGACTATAACTTGCGCGCCTTTCGGTATGGTGTAGCCGAAGACTTTGACGTCCTTCGCAGCTTTACGGTAAGCGTATGGGACTCGGGTTATATTTTTAAGCTTTACAGAAGGTACCATGCCATGAAATAAATGGCAAAAAAAAAAAAAAAAACTAAAAAACTAAATATAGAGCAAGATAGATATTCAGCCATTCTTGTAATTACTGATGATACATTGAAATTGCAAGGAAACTGACGTACGCAGCAAGATGATATGATCGAAATAACAAATCCAGTATTTGCTCTCTTCATCAAGCAGATTTACAAGGTTTATTAGTCTAATATCTTCATTTATATGTGGTTTTACATGACACAAACTTTTACTCTCGTAATAGTATTATTATAATTAACACCATCAATCCATCATCATTTTTTTTTTTCCAAAATGGTAGCAACACGGTATAGACAATGAAATACATGATACGTAACATGTATCCCACGAAAGTTTTCATGAGGAAGCAATTGGTCATGGCGCCATAGGGAGTGCTCGCAAAGGCTGAGCCATTTGTAAGGTGATCCCGAACTTGCCTTCCATGTTCAAAGTTTCCGGGTTAACCCCATCCTCCAACTTCCAATCAAAGGAGTGAAGCAAAGAACCCAACATCAAGTGCAACATTCGCATTGCCAATGGCAACCCGGGACATATTCTCCGCCCGGCACCAAAGGGAATGAGCTCAAAATCGTGGCCTAAAACATCTATGTTCAATTTCAAGAATCTCTCCGGCATAAACTTGTGGGGATTTTCCCAGATGTTGGGGTCTCTTCCCATGGCCCATAAATTGACTAGCACTTGAGAATCCTTCGGGATGGTATACCCACAGACTTCAACTTCACTCTCAGCTTTGCGAGGAACCAATAATGGGGCTGCAGGATGCAAGCGGAAGGTTTCTTTGACAATGGCTTGCAAGTAAGGAAGCCGAGCTATGTCTGATTCTTTCACTTGGTTTCCTTTGCCAATAACTTGCTCTAGCTCTGCTTGGGCTTTTGACATGATCTCTGGGGCTTTTAGTAGCTCAGCCATTGACCACTCCAATGTGGATGAAGCTGTTTCAGTGCCGGCTTCAAATATATCCTATTTCATACATTCCAAATTTATGATCAAACAATCCAAAGAAACATAAAAGCAAATTCAAGAACAAGAGAACATGTATAGTACTAGATTGCTGTTATTTTTGCAATGAACATATGAATTTTTGTGCCAAGAATTTGATTGGAATTAATAATGAGGTCTTATGAGCACGTATATGTAGGCTGTTACTGGTTGTATATTTAGGAGAAATTGAAAAGATCCAAATCAAAATGTGCATTATCTTATTTCTGCTCGTGATATTTCTACAATTGTGAGTTTTTTTTTTTTTTTTTGCCAAGCAATTGGTGCGGTTGATCTCAATTCTCACATATTTTTCCCCCTTTTGTTATGATGAAAAGTTAATCAAAAGGTTTTTATGTACCAAGAGAACATTTTTTTTTTGTTTGACTTATTTTTTTAATATTACCGCGCACACTCTCCTTGTTTTTCAGCTTTAGCACCAAGAGTAGTGACTAAGCAAATAACATTCTAATTAAAACGGATTTTTTAAGTCAATAGGCCCCAAATGTACACCCATTCAATTCGTAGACCCGTTATAAATGGAATTTCAATTTTTATTTTTTTTATTCCTGGGATAAGAATGAATGACCAAAATATCCTTAAAAATTATGCCCAATCAGATCTTTCTTACTGGAAAGACCGGTTGGCAATTTTCTTACAGGACACACAAGTAAAAACTTTCTGACCGAACTCAGGTTTCTTACCGCTCCCACCAGTCAGAACGGAAAGAAATGACAGACGTGAGTTTCTTCGATTTTGCAGATTACTCAACTCCGAAGAGGCCATGAAATAGCATGATTCTTGTTGGTTTTTCAAATAAAATACCAAACCACGATTACCCAGCATTCAAACAATGAATTAAGCATAAAAAATACAAGATTTGAGAGAATAATGCTCGGACTATTAATCACCATGGATGCCGGCGATTGTCGACGTCGGTAGGGGCATTCTCCGGCGGTGAAAGGCGGTGCCGCCGGTGAACTTTGGCCGGCAACGTTCCCTCGTGACTGCCCAGCGAAGGAGGGGATTTAGCTCCTCCTTTTCAAACGTTTTTCCTTTTAATTTGAGAGAAAAGGAGAAGGGCATTTAGGGAATACACATTTTTTCATTTAATGAAAGGCCTACTCATTGAAACTTTCTATTTTGGAGCGGAATGACTTTTGTATTATAAACGTCTAAACCATCATAATAAGACCTTCAAAAATTGAAATTCGACAATAAAAATGAGACATATATTGAATACTTTAATTTTAATAAAATAAAAAAAAGAACCCCAAATATATAGTAGTATAACAGCTCGGCTTACCATCAAGAAATGTTCAAGTGTGGTTTTGTTTAGGTGATCATTTTCTTTCTTCTCTTCATTGATCACCATCATGTTGATAAGAGTGTCCAATATATCATTTTCTTTCACAGAATCACCCATTTCCCTGAGTTGCAACCTTTGGTTGATGATATGATCAAACAAGTCCAGCATTTTTCGGAAGTGAACATTGGTGCGCCTCCTAATGCCTTGGGGATCAATCCACCTAAGAAACGGGAAATAGTCTGTGAGATTCGGTTTTCCCAACTCTTCAAGAGTACTACAAACGGTCTTCCTTAGCTCTCTTACATTGTTGGAATTCGGATCAGCTAAATCCATAGAGAAAAAGGTGGTGGACAACAGACTTAAAGAAGCTTTGAAAGCAGCGTTTCCAATTTCCACCGCCTCACCGGCCTCAGCACTATTTCTGAGATCACATAGGAGCTCTTGTACCTTGTTGTGCCTCAGATTCATGTTGGCATCAAGAACCTTGCTGGCAAGCAAGTGGACGTTGAGTATTTTCCGTAGGTCTCTCCATGAAGTTGAGACGGGTAAAAAAATCATGCTGAACTCGCAGTGTTTGGAGGCGCGGGCTGCGTCTGAGATTGTTCGGTTGGAGAAGAACTGGCTGTGTGTTTGTAAGACTTCCTTAGCCATGGTTGGTGAGGAAACGACAATTGACGTTAGTTGGCCGAGTTTAAGACTCATAATCGGACCATAAGTCTGGGAAAGCCTGGCCAAGGACTTGTGGGGTTTGTCACCGAGCTCCAACAGGTTTCCTATGATGGGAAGAGGTTTTGGACCAGGTGGAAGTAGATTTTTGGTTCTGGGCCGATTTGCAAATGAATTGAAGGCTTGAATTGAGATACAAAGGATGAGAACAAGACACAATAAACTGGTGAAAATATACATCTCTTAATTACCCCCTTCTTGTTATCTGTCTCTCCAGTCTCTTCCCTGTTACAGACAGAGGAAGATCACCATAATATGGTTGAGTTATGATTAGGACTGGTATTTCCCCTTCACTATTTGCAATATATATAATGTTTGACATTTTTTGTTCATGTGGGGAGGAAAAAAAAAAATTCAGATTTGGCCCTTTTTCACGAGGAACGATTTCATTGCCTATTTCTTAAATGGAAACTGTTTGAAGTTGATTGCACGGAACACTAATTAGTAAAAGTCGCAGAAATATGTGGTTAAGAGTGAGTCGCTGAAATTAGAACAAGAAGTCTGGTTAATTTAAAACTTGTAGCATAAGCATATAGCCACACAACCACGTCAACCCTTATCTTTTATAAATCACATTACTTGGTATAAATTATAGTCAGTCTATATCTGTATGCGCCATTAATAATGACTGAATCTATCATAAGCCTAATATTTCAACAAAACAAATTTGGGATTTCCACTTCTGACAAATCGTCCCATTTTGAATAAAAACGTTGTTTTTTCAAGTTTTGTACAAGCCATTAATAATGACTGAATCTATCATAAGCCTAATATTTCAACAAATTTGGGATTTCCACTTTGACAAATCGTCCCAGTTTGAATAAAACGTTTTTTTTTTTTAATTGTCTTGATCATGCAAGTTTTGTCGTTTTAGCAGTCATTGTCACAAGTAAAGCTTTGGGCTACCAATTGGGACAGGGGACGCGCGAAGGCAGGCCCGACAACCACAAAAAGCTTTGGGCTAGCTAGCAATTGGGACAGGGGACGCGCGAATGCAGGCCCGACAACCACAAATAAGGGAAATGGTAGGAAATAGGCCAATATGAAAAGCTTAAGAAAATATATAGGTCAATTTTTAGTTATAAAAATTAATAGGTCATAACTTGTCAAGTTATGGTTCATAACCAGATAAGTTATGGACAAACTTGTCAAGTTATGGTTCATAACCAGATAAGTTATGGTTAATAATCAGATAAATTATGGACGAAAACAGTAATTTGGCATGTTTATTAACTTATGTAAACTATTGGCCTATTAATTTTAATTCATCTCAAATCTTGACATATTTTTCTCTTTCTCTCCACAAATAATGACGTAGGCTCCACCACTTGAGTATAAGTTAGCTTAGTACCTGCCCAAGTGCAATGGAAGTCACAAAGCTAGGCCATGAGCCTTCTCGATGACCTATTGAGCTTCAACGGAACCAAATCGAGGGGGACAAAAAAATTTCGTGAATTAACTTTTCATATCAATGAATGATTAAAGGTCCAACGTTATAAAAGAGTCCTAAGAAGAACGTGTAAATGTGTATTGTAGTGAGGATGAGGCCAAACTTGTCTTTCATGTATCATTGTCAAAGTGAAAATTCTCCACCTTCTAACTGTTGGTTGCAATTTTGGCCACCCATTGAAAGGTTTTGGTCCCGGTGGAAGCTTCTTGCTTCTTGTGTAAGAAAATAGCTGGAAGGCTTGAACTATGAACCAAATGACGAGAAAAAAATACAACAAACAACTCAAGAAATATTCCATATTCCTCTAAGATTTGCATCAATTCTGATATTTTCGTTGCCAAAAGACTTGACAAGGATATGTATACTCCGTACGTGAAGGCTTACTTACTATTAATGGAGAGTGCGAGGTCCTTTCCGCTGGCTGGTAAAATTTTTTTTATTTATTTAAAGGTTTTCTAATATTCATCTCATGACTTTTGTATTTTAAGATTATAAATTACGATAAGTAATATAATGTCCATAATGCACTGTTAAAGAAAAGAGGGTAGGATGCACATTAAATAATTAATTATAGAGAACATAATTCATGTTATGACATATTTTATGAATAAGATAGTAGCAAAGAAAAAAAGATGCCTCAGGCAATAACCCACCTTATGAGTTTATCATTATGGTTGTTTACAGTATTCATTTGGACACGACATGTCGTTTTATATCTTTCATTATGTTGTCGTTTCAAATTCTTCACTGTGTTGTTTACCAAAACGAAATGTAGATCATCGATTGTTGTTAAACAATCTGTACGTCATACATGACTAAACATACAACCCTGCGCGCCTTATGGATTCTCGCGGCTTTTTTTTTTTTTTTTTTTTTTTTAATGAACTCGTGGCTTTTTATTAATTAAGATAAGATAATGTGTCAAAATATATTATCGGGTAAACAAAGGGAAAAAAAATGGAAATTTGGATAGTCGCCTTATGATTTCACTTGCAAAAAGTAGTGTGCGTACGTATATACATTATGTATTGATTGACCTAGGGATGGCTCGCAAAGGCTGAGCCATCTGCAACGTGAGGCCAAATTTGTCTTCCATGTTTATAGTCTCTGGAGTAACCCCATCTTCCAACATCCAATCAAAGGAGTGAAGCAATGAACCCAACATCAAAGGCAATATCCGAATTGCCAAAGGCAAGCCAGGACATAATCTTCGTCCCGCGCCAAAGGGAGTGAATTCAAAGTCGTGACCTCTCACATCAATATTTGAATCCAGAAACCTCCCTGGCATGAACTTTTCGGGGTTCTCCCAAATGGTGGAGTCTCTGGAAATGGCCCACACATTGACTATAACTTGTGCGCCTTTCGGTATGGTGTAGCCGAAGACTTTGACGTCCTTCGCAGCTTTACGGGGAAGCAGCAACGGAACTGTTGGGTGCAAGCGAAGGGTTTCTTTGACAATGGCTTGTAAGTAAGGAAGCCGAGCTATGTCGGATTCCTTCACTTGGTTTCCTTTGCCAATAACTTGCTCAAGCTCTGCTTGGGCTTCTGACAAGATCTCTGGGGCTTTTAGTAGCTCAGCCATTGACCACTCCAATGTGGCTGAAGTCGTCTCAGTACCCGCGCCAAACAAATCCTGTCTCATGTTATAATTTCTCATCATCTTCCAAGTGTGATCACATTAATATAAGACTTTTTTTTTTAATTTTCTTGAGAAAAATATTGTTATAAAAGTATTTACCTATGTCAATTACTATCAAGAACATTAATACAAGAAGCAGAAATATAATAAAGTACGCGTACCAGTAATAAATGCTCAATTGTGGTCTTGTCAAGCTGATCATGATCTTCCAGCTTTTCTTTATTGATCGTCATGTTAATAAGAGTATCTAACATATCAATGTCTTGGGTCGAACCGATCTTTTCTCTTATTTGCAACCTTCGGTTGATGATATTGCCGAACAAGTCCAAGGTTTTGCGGAAGTGAATAGTAGTTCGCTTCCTAATTCCTTGAGGGTCAACCATTCTGAGGATAGGAAAATAGTCGGCCACATTCGGTCGTGCAATTTCTTCCACCATACCCCAAACGATCTCCTTGAAATTTCGGACCGTGTCCGATGCATGGTCGGCGAAATATTCCATAGAGAAAAAAGTGGTGGACAAAATATTCAGGGAAGTTTTGAAAGCTGCTTTCCCAATATCCACTGCCTCGCCATCTTTCGCGCTTTTATGGACATCGGCTAGTAGCTCTTGTACCTTCTTGTGCCTCAGGCTCATGTTGGCGTCAAGAACCTTAGCGGAAAACAAATGCGAGTTGCATATTTTTCGGAGTTTTCTCCAAGTTGGGGAAATAGGCATCCACGGCAGGCTAAACTCACTATGATCGGATGCGTGGATCGCGTCTGGGACTGTTCGGTTGGAGAAGAGCCGATCGTGCCTTTGGAGGACTTCTCTGGCCACTGCAGCGGAAGAGACAACGATTGTCGTTATTTGGCCGAGTTTCAAATGCATAATCGGGCCATAAGAGTTGGAAAGCTTGGCCAAGGATTTGTGGGATTTGTCACCAATAAGCTCCAAGAGGTTTCCAATTATGGGAAGAGGTTTTGGGCCCGGTGGAAGCTTTCTGCTTCTTGCAAAAGAGAATAGTTCCAAGGCTTTAACTAGAATCCAAATGATGAGAAAAAGATAAAATAAACTGCTCACGAAATATTCCATCTCGATGATCTGAATTAATTCTGATGGATCTCTGGTTGCCAAATAAAGAGCACCTTCGCTTTGGAGGATTTTTTTTTTTTTGGGCTGAAAAAATAAATAGAAAGTGATCAGATGTTTGTAAGTCCGGCGGTGGACTTTCTGCATTCGCATCAATCAATTTTATCGGCTAATTAACTTTGTCTAGGTACAATAGATTGCGGAGATGTCGATAAAAGAACTAGAACAAACGGATCTTTTTCTTGTTTGCACCATACCAATGTTGGAGCGACTCCTTTGTCTTCTATTAATCATACGGGACTTGATCCAAAAAAGCGCATTAAGGCATCAATGACTAATTGTTAGTAATATACAAAAGGGAATAGGCAATTGGAGAACGCCATAAATTAATGGGTATTTTACAAATTTACTCCTAAATTTGTATAAGTTAAACTGTTCATTTTGACAAATTGCCCCCTTAACCTGTAAAATATCATATTTTAATGATGATTGTGTTAAATTAGTGTTGAAAAGCACATTCAACAAAAAATTATGACATCCCAATTCAAGTGTATACACAAATCTTTAAGTTTCTCAACTTTTAATTTCTTAAATCTAATAAAAAATCCTAACAAATTTAGTTAAATGGGACACATTGTAATAATTTTATAAGTTTAGGAGGTCGATTATCAAAATTAAAAGTTTGTGGAGTATTTTACTAAATCACAAAAAGTTCAGAGACAATTGTGCAAAAAAATCTTAAATTAATTAAAGGGAAGAGGGCTTACCAAGGCATCAACTCTTTTTTTTTTTTTTTTTTATAAAACCAAGGCTGAACTTTGAAGTATATGTAACTTACAATATCCGTTGTTTTTCGTTAGCGCTTTGATCCTACAAGTACAAAGTATGAACAATACGAGTATATGACAAAACACATTTAAGTTTTCATGTTTTATAATCATAAAACCAATGATGAAAATATTGATACTCTAAATTTAAAGAAATTTAAAAAAAAAAATTCGATGTTGGTAAAAATATCAACAAAAAAATATTATAAAAACTATAAATATTTATTTTAACACTTAATATTTCTTTTTGACGTTTTAAAATATTATAAACATTAAAAAAAAGATGCATAAAATAAACAAGTTTGTATAAGAAAAAAATACAATACAACCTCTACAAAATTAATATTTTTATTAATACATTCCGATATATACCGATTTTATCCCGGAAGTTGATAGAATTTCTTCGATATTTCAGGTAATAATTGATAATAATAAATGTAACGCCCACCGTGGGGTTCGAACCTGCGACCACAAGGTTATCCTTGCGCTCTACCGACTGAGCTAGACGGGCAGCTCTTTTCGTTCTTTTTTTCTTTTTTATTTTTAAATTTTTAATCTGTACCATCTTTTTCAAAAGGAGCGAAATTCGTTCTTGTAATCAGAAACAATTGAGATATTGGCTTGTTTTTTTGAGTGAAAAACTCAAAAAAAATATAATTTGAGTTATAATTTTATTTGAGTTTATGTTTTTTTAAATTTAAATTTGAGTTTATGATTAAAACTCGAGTTTAAGTTTCATCTTCAACTCGAGTTCAGAAACTCGAACTCAAATTAATGAACAGTATTTTTTCTATTCTTAAAAATGCTATAACTTTTTCGTTTTAATTCTGTTTGAGATGATTTTTTTTATGCGTTGACAACGAAAAGACGAATAAAACCCGACCCATATACCCTATTAAAATTTTTCATCAGCATTAAGTTTTTATTAAAATACTATCTAAATATAAATTCAAGTTTTGACTCACTCAAACATAAACTCAAAAAGATTTTTATCTCAAACCATAACTCAAATGTAAACAACCAAACACAAACTCAAGTTACAAGTTCAACTCAAATTATAACTCAAATTTAACTCAAGAATTATACTTAAGTTAAACTCTGGGGTTGTTCTTTTGTAACAAAACTCAAAAAAAGTTTAAACTCAAGTTACAACTTTATTCAAGTTCACGTTTTTTTAAGTTTCAATTTTATTCAACGTTACTCAACTTTATTCAAGTTATAATTTTAACTCAAATTTAACTCAAAAACTATACTCAAATTACACTCTAAAAGAAAGACCAAACTGAATTTAAGGCTCTTAAAAATATATATATAATTTGTGAGCAATTGCTGTGAATGTTCTTTTTTATTATTTATTTATTTTAATAATATATGGTAATCGTTGGAGTTTAAAACAAACGGCCTAATTAGTTTTAAAAGACATGTTATACATATTCTAAAGGAGAGTCTGATGGGTTATTGTTCACTATACAGTGTTACAAATAGTGTTTTTTTCATTTTTTTCCTCCTCATTTGAGATATTTCCGTGTGTATCCTTTTACACTACTGTACAGTGTTACGAACAGTATTCTCCCATTTTTTCCTCCTCATTTGAGATATGCATGCGTGTATCCTTTTACACTGAATAATTTATGTGTTTTTACGTTTATGCCCTTTTCTTCATTTGCTGTTGCTTGGGGCATTTTTGTCCTTTTAGTGATTAAAAGCCTTACTCGAAAATGGAACTTAAAAAAAAAGGAAATGAAAGAAATAATTAATGTGGGATAGCTTTTTCAGTTGCTTTTCTGTCGAGGGAGAGAAAGGGACACGTGGGAAGTTGGTTTGTTTCTGTTGAGAGAGAGAGAGTGATTTGTTCATGTTGTATTTTTCTCTTTTGCCAGAAAAATGGTTTTTCCTCTTCTTCCTTCACTGTCTGAATGGTGGTATTTTTTTTCCTTCTCTCAGTTTTTCGGATTTTTTTGGTTCTTCAAATTTCTTTTTCTTCTCTCGGGTCTGAATGTTGATATTTTTCTTCAGATTTTTTTTCTCCTTTACAGATAGGGTTAATCATGTTGCTTTTCTTATTCTTTTCCACCACCGAGTTTTCTTCTTTTGCCTCTGAAATCTCTTGCTCTCTGTGTTCCCTTTTCCATTATTTCCCTCTCTTTCTGCTCTATTTTCTTCGCACATATATGGATTTCTTTTCCTTTTTTTTTAAGAAATTTTCTTCTTCTTTTTTTTGCTCTTAAGCGACGTTTTTTTCGACTCTATTTATTTTGTTTCTATTTTTTTCTTTTACGTTTTTTTGGGTGCTGCTGGTTTGTTCTCTTCCATTTCCATATTTGTTTACCGTACATGTTCTTCGCTAGTATTTACGTATATTTATAGCGGAAAATTTTTGTTTTAACAAAAAAATTTCCCTTTACAGATGGGGTTAGATCCATCACCTACAGTTTTATCATCGTTCTTTTAAAAGCTCTTGCTTTTTGTGTTCTCTCTTTCATTATTTACTGATTTAGTTTTTATTTTCTTCTATAATGATATTGTTTCTTTCTTAGATATTTCTCTGAATATTTTAGTTTTTTTCTTCTTTGACTTTATTTTTTTTAAAATAATACGCGTTTAATTTTGAGTTAATTTTTTTGTTATTTGTATACATTTATTTTTGCGTTCCTTCATTTCGTTTCCTTTGCCAGTAACTTGCTCTAACACTGCTTTGGCTCTTGACATTAATCTCTGGGGCTTTTAATGGCTCAGCCATTGACCACTCCAGTGTGGCTGAAGTCGTCTCAGTGCCCGCCGTGAACAAATCCTAACTCATCATAGTAGAATAGTGTCAATCAACTTTCAAGTGTGATCACATTAGTATTAACATTTTTTTTTTTCTTTTACTTTCATGAGAAAAATATTGTTATATAAGTTTGTGTATCTATATCAACTATCAAGAAAATTAATATTAAAAAAAAAAGAATAAAATAAGCCTACCAGCAACAAATGTTCTATCGTGGTTCTATCAAGCTTATCATCATCTTTGCTTTCTTTATTGATCATCATGTTGATAAGAGAATCTAAAGATATCATTTTCTTCGAATCTATAACCAATCTTCTCTCTTAGCTGCAACCTTTGGTTGATAATATGGCAAAAGAAGTCCATGGTTTCGCGGAAGCAAATAGTCGTTCGCCTCCTAATTCCTTGAGGATCAACCTTTCTAAGCACAGGGAAATAGTCAGCCAAATTTGGTTTTCCAATTTGTTCCATGATATTCCAAACAATCTCCTTGAACTCTCTTATTGTATCCGAAGCGTGATCGGCTAAATATTCCATATTGAAAAAAAAAAAGTGGCGGACAACAGATTCAGGGAAGTTTTGAAAGCTGCTTTCCCAATATCCATTACCTCACCCGCTTGCGAGCTTTTATGGACATCATTTAAGGTCCCGTTTAGTTCACTTACTCGAGTTCAGAATTTAAGTTTTGTTACATTAAAAAGCTCTCAAAAACAGTCACATTTAACTTTTTTACTGCAGTAAAAAATTCTCACATAAAATCACATTTTAACTCAAATCAGTGAACTAAACGGGCTATTAGTAGCTCTCGTACCTTCGTTTGCCTTAGGTTCATGTTGGCATCAAGAACCTTAGCGGAAAACAAATGTGAGTTGCATATTTTTCGAAGTTTTCTCCAACTAGGGGAAACAGGTAGCCACACCACGCCAAAATCACTACGATTGGAGGCGCGGGTCGCGTCTGGGATTGTTCGGTTGGAGAAGAACTGATCATGCTTTTGAAGGACTTCTCTGGCCTCAGTTGCGGAAGAGAAGATGATAGTGGTCATTTGGCCAAGTTTCAAACACATAATCGGGCCATAAGACTTGGAAAGCTTGGCCAAGGATTTGTGGGGTTTGTTGCCAAGCAGCAAGAGATTTCCAATGATGGGAAAAGGCTTTGGTCCCGGTGGAAGCTTTTTGCTTCTTGCAAAAGAGAAGAGTTCCAAGGCTTGAAATATGATCCAAATGATGAGAAACAGATCAAATAAATAGCTCAAGAAATATTCCATCTCTATGAACTGCAATAATTTCGATCGATCCCTCCTTTCGAAACTTGCTAACTGGAAGAACAACCTTGGTTTGCGAGTCCCTTTTTTTGGCTGGAGAAGAAAGATGAAATTTGTAAGGCTGGAGATGGATTTTCTGCATTGGCATCTATCCAATCTCAAAACAAAACAAAAACAAAATAAAACAAAACAAAACAAAAAACCTTGATTATTACAGTACAGACTGATATTTTTGCTTGTTGCGCCATACAAATATTGGAGTCACAGCCACTCGTTTGTCTTCAATTAATCATACGGGGCTCAAGTCAAAAGGCAAATTTAGGTAAGGCCTCAATAATTCATTGTCAGTACTATATATTTAAACAATTGTGCACGAGGGAATAGGCAATCGGAGAAAGTAATTATTACATCAACATCCACAGATTTTGCTAGATTATGCTTCTAAATGTAGTTGGATCCACTCGTTTGTCTTTTATTAATCATACGGGGCTAACCAGAAATAGCAAATTAAGGCCTCAATAATTGATTGTTAGTAATACATATTTAAAAGAGAAAATTGTTAAACTGCATGGCTCTGGATTTTTCCAATATATACATATAAACACCAAAAATAACAATAAAAATAATTAATAATAATAGTCAAGAGATTTCCAATTATGATAAAAGGTTTTGATCCCAGTGGAAGATTTTTGTTTCTGTATCAATTTATATTAGATAAATAGTGGTATAAGAAGTTAAGAACTCTGATGAAGTTCAACATTTTACGTTCTCGCTCCTTAGTCAACTCCACTAAACAAATGGGACTTAGGGGACGTTTAGAATGAGGATTCGTGTCATAATTCGAATCATGGTTCGTGGCTCGCTACAGTATTTTCTCTCACAAAAAATACAGGTAAAACGAGAATGATTTTGAATTATGGTTCTGAATCCATGAACCAAACGTCCCCTTAATCATTTTCTCAAAAAGGAACACCATATCAAATTTACAATTATTAAGATATGACACTAAAGACATTTTAAACTTCAAACTTTTACAAATTATACAGGTCCCGTTCATTTCACCGATTCAAGTTTAGAATTCAAGTTTTGTTATAGTAAAAAGCTCTCAGAAACAGTCACATCTAACTTTTTACTATAGTAAAAAACTCTCACATAAAGTCACATCTCAACTCAAATCAGCAAACTAAACGGACCCATAATATCTTGTGAATTCAAGACCATGAGTGATGAGCTTCACCAAAGAATATTGAACAGCCATCATGTACCAATGGATTTGACTGTGGGCTAGTTTGGTAGTGCTTAGATTTTAGAAAAATTATTGTTAGCTATGCTGAAAAAAAAAAAGTTGTTACAAAAAGTAGTTGAGTGTTTGATAAAGTATAATTATACAAGTGTTGCTAGTTCTAAAAGCAGTGTAATAGCGTTTCGTAAATTGTGAGGTTGAATTATTGTGTGTAGTTAAGATGACTAAAATAGATATTATATAAAATTTAAATATGTATAATTTTGTTTGTTATTAAGAAATATTTGTTTAACTTTTTTAAAAAAAAAAAATGAGAGAGAAGAGAGAGAGGTGATGAGACTGATAAGAGTCTTTATTGAAATTGTGATAATTAAACAGGGATAATTTGAGTTTTAAAAAAATTCATTAAAAGGATCCTACAGCTTTCTGCATAAGCCATAAATAGAAGCAACCTTCCACCGACTTTTAGCTTCTGTTGTGGGAACCCTCAAACTTCTTGCACAATCACTTTTGAGGTTTTTTACCGAACGCAATTTAACTCAAAACTTAAATGGAGAAGTGGTTATGGCCGTTAACAAAACATTACTAGACCGGGCCTGTGTCTCTTTAATTTAAGGCCCTATGTAGGGTTTTTTTTTTTGGCATTTTTGGGTAGAAAAGGCTCCATAAAGTAAAAATGATAAACAAAAGGCTTCTTTGAGAATGAGAATCCTTTGTAAAACAATAACAAAACCAAAAAAAAAAAAAAAAAAAAAAAAAAAAAAAATTTTTTTCAAAATTTTTTCTCTTTTCTCTGCCACGTTTTTGACGTTGCAATCATACCTTCCTGATGACTCTGTTCTCCGAGTGGTTGACCTCTTCACCACTTGGCCGAGTCCAAAGCTTTTGAAGAAAGAATCTTACAAGCGTACCCGGTAAGCCATGTTATCAACGGAAACACATATATATGGTTACCACAATTTTTGTGACACAACACAAATAACTCCCCCTACACTTTACTAATTCCACTCTACAAACCAAAAAATCCCTTTCTATCATCAACACTCAAAAGATGTTATCCTTGACAAGCCTTCCTTCAACAACAGAAATCTTATCAACATACACCGCATTTGCCGCCTCGGCAATGCTGGCTCGTACGGTGTTCAATGAGCTACACACCATAACCAATCAAATCATACCACAACATTTCCGAGACAAAATCTTGGCCTTAATCGGAGGCCTACTTGGCAATCTCTCTTCGCAAATAACTCTCACCATCGACGAATATTCCAACGGTGCTTTGTCCATAAACGAAGTCTACCGAGCTTCAGACACATACTTGAGCACAAAAATCACACCCTCCAATGAAAGCCTCAAAGTCTCCAAAACCCCACGTGACGAAAACATCTCCGTCACCATCAACAAGGGGGAGAAGATCGTCGACGAGTTCGAAGGAATCCGCTTAGTGTGGGAATTCCTCTGCACTGAGACCACGAAATCGTGTTACGATTTCGAAACTTGTAATCAGTCGACGGAAACATCCGAGCGCAAGAGTTTCAACCTCAGTTTCCACAAGAAGTTCAAGGACAAGATCTTGAACTCTTATCTGCCTTACGTGTTAGACAAGGCAAAGGGGATGAACGACGAGAAAAAGGTGCTGAAGCTGACGTCGCTTGGGAATTCGTGGAGTTCGGTAGATTTTCGCCATCCGTCGACGTTCGAGACGCTGGCGATGGACGAGAGGCTGAAGAAGGAGGTGATTGATGACTTGGAGAGGTTTGTGAAGAGGAAGGAGTTTTATAAGAGAGTTGGGAAGGCGTGGAAAAGAGGGTACTTGTTGTACGGGCCTCCGGGTACGGGGAAGTCGAGCTTGGTTGCGGCCATGGCGAATTACCTCAAGTTTAACATCTATGACTTGGAGCTCACGCAACTGCAGAGCAACTCGGAGCTTAGGAGGCTCTTGGTTTCCACTGAAAACAGGTCAATTCTTGTGATTGAGGACATTGATTGCAGTGTTGAATTGGAAGACAGAAGACGTGGAGGGTACAACGAAAGTGACTGCCAGGTGAGTTTAGGTTTTCTTTTTTGATTCTTCATTTGGATAATGCGTTTGCTCTTGTATAAGAAATTCAGTTACAAATAATATACTAAGCATAATCACTATCTTTGTGGGAGAATTCTACTGATATAGAAAAAAACCAATCAATAATGGCCCATATTTACACGTTCAAGTCAGTCATTTTAATTCTGAATTCAAATTTTATGATGTTGACGAGAACTTCTTTTTATTTAAATGTTTTTTAGAGAGCAAAATAAGAATTATGGGCTAAAGTTCTAGAACCAAATAGGCTACTGTTTTCAATCGATACATGCACCATGGAAGATTATCCTCCTGCAGAAATGTTCCATCTTTCTGAAGATATATGTAATTTGTCAAACTATCACGTACTAGTGAATCATAAGTATTAGCGTAATTACTTTATATATGTTGTGACAATGCATGTAATTTGTTTGACTAACACATAACATTGCGAGATTATTCAATTCCTCCTTTTGACATGTAACAAGCATGTTCTGTTGCCACACAAACATTTTTAAAAGATCGTCTCTTTCTAAACGATCAATTTCATTTGCTTAACTAAAATAGTAATGGCGTTTTCTTTTTTTTTTCATCTTTTCTGAAGCTGACCTTATCTGGATTGCTTAATTTCATTGACGGGCTGTGGTCAAGCTGTGGAGATGAAAGGATAATAGTGTTTACGACCAACTACAAGGACAAACTAGATCCTGCATTGTTGAGACCTGGTCGAATGGACATGCACATACACATGTCCTATTGCACGCCTTGCGGGTTCAAGACTCTTGCTTTTAACTATCTTCAAATCAAAAGCCACCCTTTGTTCGGAGAAATCGAGGAGATGATAATGGCGGTGGAGGTGACTCCGGCCGAGGTGGCAGAGGAGCTCATGAAAAGCGATGAACCGGATATAGCCCTTGCGGGACTTGTTCAGTTTCTTCAGCGAAAGAAGGGGATGAAGCTTAGTGAACAAGCCAATATTGCTCAAGAAGTAAACAAAGAAGTGGAATGTGAACAAGGCAACGGCGTTAAAGAGGGTCAGAAAATGAGAGTTAAGAAAAACAAGTCGAAGAAGGCAAGAAGAAAAGGAGGCAAATATTGAGACAATGTCTACTCTGTTTATCATTGTCGTTGTTTGTAATCTGTGTTTTTATTTTCTTAAGAAGTTAGGTTTTCGTTCTTGGCGTTTACTAGAAGCATGCCAATTTTACCATCCATTCATTCAGATGTTATTTTCCATTGTGGCGTGACCCGAATGTAAATCTTTTCTCCTAATATACCTACTACTCTTTTAAAGTACTTTTGCAGTATGAAGCAATGAACAACAACGCATCCACATTATTAGCACATACCAGCGATTGTTAAATTTGAAATACAAGCGCATGTTATCTGTGGACTATACACACTAGCGAACAGAGTACACAAAGAACATTTGATCAGTTATCAAGCAAAAAAAAAGTCTTTCTACCCAAAAAAAAAAAAAAGTATCAAAAAACTGTCATCTATATAGAACGAGAGAGAATAAAATAAGAAGATCATAAAAGATCTTGAGGACTGTTATAGGCGATGCTAGCAGTTTTTTTTTTTTTTTTTCTCGTCTCCAAGAAAGTGAATCTAACGCCAAAGTTATCAAAACCAAAATATATTATGTAATCTAGCACTTCAATTATGGTATTCATGATACATGTATTCCTACCTGAAATGAGAAAGACGAGGGAAAGAAATAAAAACTCATTAAGGCCTGTTTTGGGCGTCGCGAGTATTTTTTTTTTTTTTTTTTCTCGTCTCCAAGAAAGTGAATCTAACGCCAAAGTTATCAAAACCAAAATATATTATGTAATCTAGCACTTCAATTATGGTATTCATGATACATGTATTCCTACCTGAAATGAGAAAGACGAGGGAAAGAAATAAAAACTCATAAATTACAGGGGCCTGTACATTCTTCTCTTTTGAAAAGCAAAAATAATAATGCCCATAAGAAGAGGACAAACGAAAGAAAAAGACGATACAAAACTTTACAGAACCACGAGGTTTTAACATTGAGAAACTGAATAGCTCTTGCTCTTCCAGAACAAGGTAAAAGCTCTGCCCATCTTTCTTCTTGATATGGATTTACATAGGGGTTTTGATTCTGGAGCAGGCACGGACACCTCATTACCTTCGGAATGCGTTTGCACCTCCGGAGATGGAGGGTCTCGCTGCCGCTGCTCACGAAAGAGCATCAGAAGTTTCTGAGCCTTCTCCTTTCCTCTTGAGGTCCCATTCACTGAAATTGACACCAGTCCAGGAATCACACCTTCTTGTAAGACCATTTGAATGCATTTCTCATTCCCATTGCATAAAAGCAAGAGACATGAAACAGCTTGTTCCTGCTCAATGGGTTCACCAGCATCCAAGATGGTTGCGAGCACACCAATAAGACCTGGTGCAGACATCATCTCATCTCGCCCCAATTGACCTGAAGCCAAATTTAGAAAGACTGCTAAACATTTTTCTGTCCATGTATGGTCACCAGAGGCTGCAAGGGATTGAAGACCACTGACAATACCAGATGAAAGGAGATTCGGGATATTGGAGGGGACGCTTGAAAGATTGTATAGGGTGTGGAGGGCATCAAGTTTGCATTGGATGTCAGTATTAGCTTTAAGGAGCTTGATTAAGAAAGGAACACCATTTGATGAGCCAATGATTGGTTTGGCCTCTTCGAGGCAGGAAAGATTTAGGTAAAGAGCAGTAGCAAATCCATGAGAATTGGTAGACGATATCATATCCTCCAGCAACGGAATTATCCCCAATTCCAACATCATTTCCTTGTTTCTGAAATAAGCAAAGGAAATGACATGTTAAATTATTGCGTTTCAATAGTTTATATAAGAATATGAATACATTTTCATAGTTCGAGGAAAAGTTTTTTGTTAATAACTCAAGGAAGAGGGAGAAAGTTAAGTTCGGGAACTGTAATTAGTCCTTCAATAAAATCTCACAATAAACAGTCAAATCTGTCTAAACAACCTGGAAAAGTAAAATAAAAATAATTAAATAAATATTGCACCTGTTATTGTTGACAGCAAGGTTGAAGATAGCCATGGCTCCACTTTCCTGAGCAGCAGCATTTCCTTCAGTCGTGGCCGAGTAAAGAAACTGCATAAGTGCTTGAACAAATCCATTAGCCCCCATGTATATTCTAGCTTCTTCATCGTCCTTCAGCAAATGCCTTATTTTCTCCACCACTTTGCACTTTTTCCTGAAGTCATCCCCATCATTCAAGATGGTCAAAAACTCCTGATAAGTTTCAAGCGCATTGTGCTCAGGCTCTTCCTCCAGTGGAAAAACATTTTTCGTTTCATTTCCATCAGCCTCCTTTAAGATACCACTTTCCTCTAAAGGAACCACCTTAATCCCTTTTAACTTGCAAGAGCCGATACTACCCACAGATTTTGAATTTGTGGACTCGGCCTCAGATAGTGCCAACCTCCAATAGTTGAGATTAAGAGACTCTGGAGGACCATCGGGAACAGGAACTCCATTCTGTTCACACCAACTAGAAACAAGGCCCTTGACACAGTAATTCGGAGTCAGAGAAAGATGAGACACCATTTGTTGAGTCTTTGGACAGGTATTGTGCCCATCACTGAACCATTTTTCAATGCAAATCCTTTCATAAGTTTGACCAGAAGCGATAATGACTGGATCATACATAAGCTGCAGTGATATTGGACACCTCAACTCTTCAGGTGGGAGGGGCATCTGCCCTGATTTCTTATTGTTTGGCTTAATATTGAAAGAATTAAGTTTTGATAGCTGTCTCTCAAAGGCATGACCATTACCACCAGGCTCAACAATATCGATAGAACCCAGAACAGTGGGAGAACAAGGAGCAGAACCCTGAGAATCATTGTCATCTGAGAATTCACTTCTGAACAACTTAGAGTATTTTCTCATAAGATATAAAAGATAAGCCACAATGGACTCCTTCCGCTTATCTTCCTCGGCACGGGCTCTTTCTATTAATTTCTTTAGAGCTCGTCTCTCTGTCAGAGCTACCCTGGAAGAGGTAATTCCAAGTTTAGTAGCAGCTTGATGAAATGATTCCAGCTCATTGCTGTCACTGCAGTTGTCAAATTTCCTCCCCTGCTGGAGAAGTGCAATTATCTCATCACCTACTTGCTTCTCCAATGGATCAAGTGAGAAAACAGTACCCTGAAGTTCACTAACAATTTCTTGAATCTGAAACAGGATTAAATCTAATTGTGTTAGTGGAGAGCTCGAAGTCATGAATCAAAATGGGAAAGCAATGATATGGGAAGGAAAAAGAATACTAAACATCACCATCAAGTAAAAGTAGAACTGTAGTCACTTCCGATAAAATCCAAGTAATATCAAGTGACTAATGGAGAAGAAAATTGGCAAGTCTTGTTAACGAGAATTTATCAGGAGTTTAACAAATTGAAGTTACATTTCTACTTTTAGTATAGTAAAACCCCTACAAGTTCTGCTTAAATATTTGCATTACTCACTAACAAAGTATTGCCGTATTATATGCAATTACAACACACCACCAGAAAATGAACCTAACCTGAGAACCAATAGATTGTGCAACAATATCTTCAACACGCCTCAAACTATCTTCAAGAGCACATCTTGCCTTCTCAAATTTTGAAAGCACTGAATCTCCAGTTATAGCCTGCATGGTAAGAGCAAGTTCAGCTATTACACACACTTCTAGGGAAAAAAGATATCAAGTCTCATTAACGTACTAGTTTAAATTTGAAATCCGAGATGGATAATTGCTCAATTATTTTCCCAGATAAAAGGCAAGACAAGACATACATGAGCAACAGTTCATGTAGGTATTCAAAGTTTTAAATCATGAATACATAAGGTAAAACCTACCAAGTAAAGTTTACTACACTCAGAGCAATGCTGAAGAACATTCTTGGACTTCTCAAGTGCCACATGCAGTGAACACAACGCCTGAATACCGGATTTGCTTCTTGGCCGAGCCGCTTCCAAGGAAGGGAAAACTGACATTATTTTGCAATAAATTGCAGAAAGTGTCTTGCACATCTCTCCATGTAACTACGAAGAGGCAAAAACGTGGCCAATCAATTGTCTAAAAACTAAAGTAATCATATCATTCATGAGAAAACAATCAAAAAGATAAAATTCATATTGATACTTCGCAGCTTTTCCAGATTTTCAAATTCCAAATTGAATATTTGCAAATTTATACAACAAGTACATTTGATTTTCAGCATATGTGGATTTCATACCTTTGCATCACTAGCTGCAATCAAATTTTCGTCAACATCAATGATATCCATGATTTAAGCTCACAGTCGAAAAGTGTCAAGCAAGTTTACACCGTCTGCATTTGAAAGACAACCAAATTAAAATGACAGAAGAAAAAAAGAAACCTGACATAATGAATGCAAGAAAGAGAGGCTTACAGAAGTAGAAATCATAACAGGTCACACCAATAAATCAAGCCATAGTTCATTTTGCCAAAGGAAGCCAGAATTAACAATATAAAGTTTTGTGAGTTAAAAAAAAAAAAAAAAAAAAAAAGGGGGCAAAGACCGTAAATTTAGTTGCTATGAACACTTGGGGAAGAGCCCATCCATGTAAAGAACTAGTAATATGTTGAATCCACTTTCATTGGAAACCCGTAAACACATCGAAATTTGAATCCACTTTAACTAACCAACAAGCTATTTCATGCTCAGCTCAGTAGCCAAACTCGTTCTTCAAATGTTTTCTTTTTCAAATAAATTATTGATTTTTTTTTTTTGTAAAATTTTCTCGGCAACCAAACAAAGCATTGCAAAATTTTACTGAAAAGGATCGAGTACTCGATCTAGACAAAACGTTTAACAAAACAAGAAGAAGAAGGAAAGAGAAAATCTGATTAAAAATTCAATAATACTACCTAGAGACAAAGAATCCATTGAAGAAATGTGGAATGGCAAAAGAAAATGCCATCGCAGGCCAATTGAGCGTTCAATCAATATCAAAATCTCAAGATTTCACAGTGGAATCTACAAGTTTGGAAATTTTCAAAGACGGCCATATTAAAACATTCCTCTCATCTCACCTATTGAAATTCCACATCCCAAACACCGGAAGGGAAAAAGAAAAACCAGAGAACAAAAAATATAGAAGCGAAAAAAACTCAAAAAGGTAAATTTCAACAAAACCGCGCGAATTCCTTAGAAAATGCGATTTGGACACGGAATCCAACCGCACTGTACACGGAAAAAAATCGACAAAACAAAGAAAATCGACAAAACAAATTTACAGCTCATAAAAGCAGAGATACGCGTTACAAGACGCAGAAAGCATAGCTAGGGTTTGGAACAAACAACGTACCAGAAGAAACGGAGCGAGCCAAGGAGGCTTCATAAAAATAGCATTCGCAGAAATAAAATGCCGGGAAACAAACGGAAAAAAATAGAAGTGGAGTTCCTACAATGATCTGTACCTTCCCATTTCATTACAGCTAAGTTGTGTAGTTCAAATCGAAGAAAAGCGAATTTCTCGGAGCGCAGAGACAGAACAGAGAGAGAGAGAGATTGGAATTTTGGTTAATCTTCTGAGTGGACGAAAATGGTAAGAGAATGTTGGAAATAGTGGAAAAAAAGAAATTGAAGTTATTTGAGGGGAAAAATAATAAATAAAATATTAACTGCGAGAGTTGAGGTGTAAATATATATCATAATAATGTATACATAGAGGGAATTAGTTTAAAAGAATAAAAAAAAAAAAATTCGTAATCAGGGATTGGAATTTTCGCCGCTATTGTCTCCCCCGTCCACCGGCCGACAGTTGCCGACCCCCTAATTTGTCGGTTAGCAGATCTGTCATTAATGATACCAAATGACCAAATTGCCCTTCAAGAGGTGGGAAAACATTTATATTATATAAGGCCCCGTTTATTTCACTGATTCAAGTTTAGAATTCGAGTTTTACTACAGTAAAAAGCTCTCATAAACAATCACATCTAACTTTTTTGCTACAGTAAAAAGTTCTCACATAAAATCACATCTCAACTCGAATTAAAAACTCGAATCAGCAAAGTGAACGGGCCAAACATACAACTTTTGGTATTTTATGGGCTGCTTGAGCCTTTGAAGCCTTGAACTTTCCCACTTGTCCACTAAACTACCACGTATATTTTAAGATGTTTTATTTATGTATTTAGAATTATAATTTAAAATTATTTTTATTTTATGTATATTTTTTATGAGAGAAGATACTATAAAAAATCATGATTTAGAATTAAAGATGAATATAAGAAATAAACGTCCCTATAATGTATAAATTGAAAGAGAGTAAGGCCTCGTTCACTTCGCGGATTCGAGTTTTCAATTCGAGTTGAGATGTGACATTTTCTTAGAGCTTTTTACTGTAGCAGAAAAAGTTATATGTGACATTTTCTGAGAACTTTTTACTGTAAAAATCTAAAACTAAAAACTCGAATCGGTGAAATGAACGAGGCCTAAGTGTGTGTGTGTGTTTTTTTTTTTTTTTTTTGCGGCTTAAAGAGTTTTTTTTTTTTTTTTGTGTGTGCTAAAATACTACGTAAAAGTGGGTTATTGGTATGAACAATAGCAAATATTTGGTAAGATCATGATCTATATTATTTTTGCTATTGCGTCTTGATGTCACACCAATAAGAAGATGTTCCCGCAACTAAAACTTGAATCCACATCATGTATATGTACGTTAGTCAGTGTGATCCATAACTTGAATGTATTGTCCACTTTTCAAATAAAATATTGAGACCAAATTAATGGCATTTACACAAATCTTTGTAAAAATTGTATCGCAAATTCCTTGATATCAGGAGATCATTAGGGTATAACTTTTACCGTATTTGTATCTTCATTTTTTGCTCAGGACCATATTTGTATCTTCATACCTGTACGTATTTATAATCTTCATACTTGTTGATTAATGAAATGTTATTTTGCATTAAATAAAATATTCATAATATTCCTCTTCTTCATTTAATTGTTGCATATCTCACTGATTTGATTTTTTTTTTTTTAGTATTATTTGCGATGCAACGATTGATGAGAGTTGTTTGGTTTAATTAGCATTTTTTTTTAATAAGTTAATTAGCATGTTTTGCGTGTTCTCTTTTTTTTTTTTTTTTTAAGAAGCATAAAACCCAAAGACAAAAAAAATTAGAAGAGAAGAACAACATCAAGAAAAAAATCCAACTGCCAAACTGACATCCGCAATGGAGAGAAAAAAATAACTGGGAGAAGAGAAAAAAAACAGAAGACCAAAAGAGAAAAGAAAAGTTTGAGATAGCAGAGCAGTCGAGTTAAGAGAAAAAGGAAAGAGCTACAGTTGTCAGCTTGAGACAACATAACCGGAAAAAGATAAGGATGTGTAGCCACGTGGAGAGCACAACACGCGCAGGGAGAAGGAAAATAGTTACAGGGCCGTTTAGTTCGTTGATTCGAGTTTTTAATTTGAGTTGAGATGTGATTTTATGTGAGAGCTTTTTTCTGTAGCAAAAAAGTTAAATGTGACCGTTTGTGAGAGCTTTTTACTGTAGCAAAACTCGAATTCTAAACTCGAATTAGCGAAATGAATGGGGCTGGAAGCAACGGCATGGGGAAAGCAAAAAGGCGCGAGAGAAAAAAAGAGGAACAAATTTAAGGGTAAAAAAGAAAGTGCACTGTTATTTGAACAGTAAAAGCCCGACCTCTTATAGTGTACAGTAGAATTAGTGTCTCCCTCAAAAAAAAAAAAATTTTGGTGTCATATAGTATTACTTTTTGCAACACATGCTTGTTGCCCTTTAAGTAACGAATTTGTTCAAAAACCTACAATCCTTAAACTAAAAGTCCCTAGCGTTTTTCAATTATAAAATTTTCAAATACAAAAAGACTAGAAATATAATGCCTAATAAATAAATAAATGAAGGGAAAAAAAACAAAAACAAAAACCTATCGTATGTTCCTGTCGTGGGGGGAAAAAAAGAAGAAAAAGATCTGGCATATAGAAATACATCAATTGAACATAATTGGTATGTTTTATTAATGCACTAAATAGGGAGCCATACCGATGCTTGGACACTAATAGCAAGTTTCCTTCTATTGTCAAAAAGAAAAATAGAAAAGGATTTTATTAAATCACTAGGACCACTTTCAATTTCAAATTTGTTAATAAGCACAAATCCATGAAAACGTTAATCACTCTCCGAAGATTAAAAATCCTAATCACACACCCAATATTGGGTTTAATTAGCGAAAACCTCTTTGAAAAGTTGCTTTTGTCAATTATCTTCTAATGTAATGACGGTGCCGGATTGTTACACCACAACAAGCTACCTATCACATCCTTCTTTTAGATTTTCCGTGATTTACTTGAGTTGTCGTGGCCTTTCTGTTTTACTTTTGTTTTGTTTTTTAGTTTCCTTATGAAACGAAAGGTGTGGTCTTTAGAACGGATCTATAATGCGTTTTTTTTTTTTTTGGTTCTAAAGATTCGTTATGTCTCTTGTATGTTTGAGATTGATGGCAGTTGACATCATTTTTGCCTTTTCACTTTGACTATTGATAGATAGATGATTCTTAAAGGTCAAATAAAATGATACTAAATATTTCCTTAAAAAAAAAAGGAGATAATTCTTCAACGCTAATTATAAATATTCATTAATTAAACCGTTGAAAAACAAGAACATGATTAGTTTGAAATGGAATGCAAAAGAAGAGAATAGAAAAACAAGTGTGATGGGCAATATGGAAAAGATAAATGCTAGTTTCACGAAAATTTTTAACTCGAAAGCCGTGAATTAGGTATATTTTAATCTCGTTCATTTCACCGATTCGAGTTTAGAATTTAAATTTTTTACAGTAAAAAGTTATCAGAAACAGTGATATCTAATTTTTTTGTTACAATAAAAAACTCACATAAAATCACATCTCAATTTAAATTAAAAATTTAAATCAGCTGATTAAACGGACCTTTAAAATGACACATTAAGTCACATGCAAGTAAATGAACGGTAATAAAAATAAAATTTTGTGATACAATTCGTGTACTGATTTTTGGATTGTGTAGACGGACTCTAAGGAAAATACATAATCCTTTAAATACAAAATATCGTGTACACTAACCAAACGAATTTATACTTTTTCATTTTTGTCCTTATTATGTTATTCTAGCAAACAACTATTGTTTAATTTCACAAAAGGGATCTATGTGGATTCCATAATTTAAGGGCATGTTTAGTTCGTTGATTCGAGTTTTTAATTTGAGTTGATATGTGACTTTATATGAGAGATTTTTACTGTAACAAAAAAATTAGATGTGATTATTTTTAAAAAATTTTTACTGTAGTAAAACTCAAATTGATAAAATGAACGGGATCTAAATAATATTATGAAAAATAAATAATAAAATAAAGAAAGAAAGAAAAAAAAGAAACAGCAAATTGTTTGGTCAAGCTCAAGCTTGAGGATAAGGTCTCTCTGTATAGTCAGCTTCCATTTTCTTACTCCTTTGAATTTGGATATGGTGGTCGTCGACCCTTGCTTCATTATCAATGTAGTAGTCAATAATGCCCATTACGTGTTCCAAGGGCAAGGGAGCTATGTGGTAATTTCTATCTACAAGAGGGTAATTTTGTCATTTCGTATATAGATGAATTTTTTAGCAGCGGGTGTCCCCAGGCAGGAGTACGGAAACAGGAATCCACAATCTTGTCGTAACATTTTTATTTTTTGTTTTTAAATGTGGGCTCACCACCCCTCCACGTGGTTATGTTTTTAACCATCGATTTTAACAGACTCACTCACTATTAGAAATCCCCACTACTGGGCCCCACCTGGATCCTTAATTCACGGATTCATCTGTAGTTTTCTCCCATTCGGAATTGAATTAGAAATATCTACCTTGTGTCAAGAAACATATCACGCGCGCATTTTCACGCATTACAAACAAACAATTTTATTTTTATTTTTTTTTATCAGCAACAAACACTTTTGTTTTGCTAATAAAAGGGGGATTGAATTGTATTAATTAAAATGGATTGATAAAGAATAGAGCCTGGTTGTACTAATGTAATTTCAAAATTATTCTATGGATCTTATTGGTGTCCCACTTCGATAAAATTAAGTTATTTTATAGACTACAGAGCTTATTAACATTTTAAAAGTAAATAGATTACTAGATATGAGACTCATATTCTATTGTTCGAATTATAATATATTAATAGTAACATAATAAATTATTTTGAGTTGAAATAAGATTTCACTCGACAACTTCTACTTGTTTGATTTGAGTCGTTTAATTTTGATTAAAACTTTAAGAAAATTTTGAGGAAATAAGGGTTTTTATAAAGGAAAAGAAAAAAAACACGAAGGAAAGAAAAAAACTTCTCACGTTGGTAAAAAAAAAATGCAATAAAGCATAAATTGTGGGTTAAATTTAATTTTAGTTATTGATTCATAACGACACGACTTTTATCTTTTTAAATATATTTTACCATATGTTTCCATTAAATAGGTCTTCTTAACATTATTAGACATTCTTCCCTTTTGGTATCACCTGATCTGATCATGCATTATGCACTAAGGTATCATGCACATCTATTAAAAATGATGTCTTTAAAGTATGAGATATAATAGGATATTTATTATTTATTTAATAAAATAGTTTATTCACTATTTTATGTGCATATATTATTAAATATTTTATGAATATTATTGAAAATTCAATAATTATTCATGTGGCCTTAAATATTGTATATAAGTATTATATGTGAGAGGATAATATGTAAAGATAATAATCAAAACGATATTCGTAATGAATTTAATTAAATTTTAGAATCTTTAATTAAAACATTACTAATACATGTCATTCTCATAAGAATGGAACAATATTATCCGTACTATTAATATAGTGAGATATTGAATAATTATATTACGCATGATGAGATTATGTGGAATCGGGACACAAATACAATATGAATTTTCTAATAATTTTTGTTAAGTATAGAAATTCTAATTGAGTCTACCGATGGTCATATATAGAACAATCTTAATCATGAGTTATTATCATACTCCTATTTGATAATAGTCTTTAGACTTACTCGGTACGGATTTTGAGATTGCTAAATTCTATTCATTGTATCTTGGAGACGTGATGAAGTTGGTAGCTAAGAATATTAATATACGATATGGAATCCATTCATTCTTTATGAAGACAACGGATAAATAATTCTCTTGAGGGTTGATTTGGTACTTGGACTAGTAAGAGCTTTGATTCATGAATTTGTTTTATGAATCACTATGCATAAGAGAATCAATAGTACTCAGTGATAAATATGTAATTAGAAAGGTTACCAGATTTCACCTAGCTCTAATTATGAATTATTTATGGATGATTGATTTATATGTAATGGCTATATCAAATGTACACTTCACAGTTTAGAAGTAAATTATATCTATAATTGCGAGAATGCGATTCCAAGTTTATAGTTGAGTAAATTTTAGAAATAATAAAATTAATTAATTAATTAAAGAGTCTTAATTAATTATTAATTTGATTGGAGCTTATAATTATAGGTCCATGGTCCATGTGTCATCCTTGTAGTCCTACAAGACACTAAGGGAAAAATTAAAATTTTAGAATTATAGAATTCTAAATAAAACGCTCAAGAAAAATTAATTGAGAATTAATTATAAATTAAATAATGTGATTATTTAAATTTAAATTTTTTGAACACACATGTGGAGGAGTCCACACGATGTACACACCCAATACTGTGAGAATCCTTCTAGGATTCAATTGTTTGCTCTCTAAGTTATTAGATTGACTTATTTGATAAGTTATCTAATTAGAATTCAAATTAAATTAAGTTTGACTTTAATTAAAATTTGAATTTGAGTCAAAATTAGACTGCAGGATAAAAGAGAATTTTTTCTCCTTCCCTATTTGTAATTTGCATCAACCACATGGGGAATATTCCTGTGGTGGCCGGTCCCTATGGATAAGAGAGAGAGAGAGAGAGGAAATTTTGTTTCCAAAATAAAATAGAAGTGAGAGATAATTATCATACTTTATCTTAGAGATAAAGTTTAGACTTTTTTTGTGAGTCTGACAGCTACTCTATAAATAAGATATTACAAAAAATTAGAGAACACAATTCTTGCTCTCCTAAGCATATAGTGGTCGGTTTTATAAATGAGGAATAGGAAAATTTTCTCTATGATTTCACATCGTGTATGTGTTGGTGTTCGTAGAAAATTTAAGTGTTTAAGTGCTAAACGGTTTTATTTCAGGTGTGCCTACACACACGTTTTCGTATATTTAAAGAATTGACGAGGAAGATTCGGATATTCTAAACAAGCTTGGAGTGATGAACGTTCGTGGTCAAAGAACTCAAGTTATCAACATAATCGTTCGAGGTAAATTTATTTATAAATTAAATTGATTAATTTATTCGTGCATAAATTAATGTATTTTATAAAGTATCTCAAATGTTTATTGTTGACGGTTGGATTTCGTCAACAATAAACCCGCCGGATTACCTTGGGGTTCCCCTTTGGATTACCGGCTTGTGGGTTTAATGAAAGTGTGGATTCTGGTTTAATTAAAGAGTTTTTGTGTTTGAATGAACTGTATGTAAATGAACAAGAAGAATTTTATAGTGGTTCACTCTATGAAATTAGAGCTACATCCACTGTATATTCTATATTTCTTTCGTGGAG
>NW_010365171.1:38662-40051 GCF_000414095.1 Morus notabilis
AAAATAAGTTTTGAAATCCGAAAAACATAGATTCAAGAGAGGTTCTTTCAGTAATCTTACCTCGAATCCTTCTCTTGACGTTGAAAACTCTTTGAAATTACTCTTGGTTCGAATCCGGTTTTGATTTGGGACACAAATGGGAGAGAGAGAGGGAGAGAGAGAGCACGAAAGTGAGAGAGAGAGAGAAACGCACGGGAACGAAAAAGAAAAGGAAAGAAAAGAAAGGAAAAGGAAAAAAAAAAGAAAGAAAAGAAAAATAAAAAGAAAATGACATGTGTAAAATATAACAGTCCAGAAATGCGCCCATACACACTTTTGGATTAAATAAATTACTGTGAATAATTTAAATTTCCTGCATCGTCGTTTCAAGCTCCCATGTTGCTTCCTCAACACCATGGTGCTGCCACAGCACTTTCACTAACGGGATCTCACGATGACGCAGACTCTTCATCTTCCGGTCAATAATCTGGACCGGTACCTCATCGTACGTCATGTCGTCCTGTGTCGGAACGTCATACCATTGCACTACAGCTTCCGGATCAGGTTGACATTTCCGAAGCATGGAGACATGGAACACGTCATGCACATGAGATAATTCAGGCGGCAGGGCAAGACGATACGCCACAACACCGACTCGCTGCACGATCGGGTATGGTCCAATATACCTTGGCGCAAGCTTCCCTTTCACACCAAACTGAGTAACTCCCTTACGTGGGGAAACCTTCAACAGAACAAAGTCGCCTTCTTGGAATTCCAAAGGCCTACGCCTTCTATCAGCATAGTTCTTCTGTCGACTTTGAGCTGTCAACAGGCGTTCTCGAATCACAGCTATCTTCTCGTCACTCTCTTGAATGACATCCGGTCCAGTTGTAAGTCTATCCTCCGGTTCCAACCAACAAACAGGTGACCTATAAGGACGACCATACAATGCCTCAAACGGTGCCATACCGATACTGGCCTGATAGCTGTTATTGTAAGCGAACTCAGCTAGATGCAGGTATTTCTTCCAGTTTCCACCAAATTCCAGAATACAAGCACGAAGCATATCCTCCAGAATCTGAATAACTCTTTCAGATTGTCCATCCGTCTGGGGATGAAATGCAGTGCTAAAATTTAGTTCTGTTCCCATGGCTTCTTGGAAACTCCTCCAATACCGTGCATTGAAGCGAGTATCACGATCAGACGTGATAGACAGTGGCACCCCGTGTAACCTCACGATGTGCTCTAGGTACAATTCTGACAGAATCTTCCGAGAATACATTGCACGAAACGGTATGAAGTGCACGGACTTCGTCAACCTGTCAACCACCACCCAGATGGCATCGTGCTTCAGCTCAATTCTCGGTAGCCCCATCAGAAAATCCATAGTGATGTGCTCCCATTTCCATC
>NW_010365171.1:40291-40908 GCF_000414095.1 Morus notabilis
ATCCAGGGATAGGAAGAGGTTGCAACTCTCCCGCCGGCTTCTGATGCTCAGCTTTGATCCGGAGGCAAGTCGCACATTCTGAGACATACTCACGAACGTCCCTTTTCATGCCTCTCCACCAGTACTGTCTTTTCAGGTTCTGGTACATCTTTGTACTCCCCGGATGAATAGCATACGTCGATTTGTGTGCCTCTTGCAGAATCTTCTTCTTTACCTCACCCGCCTTAGGAACAGCAAGGCGGTTGCGGAAATACAAGGCTCCATCCTCCCGGATTCTCCAATCCTTGAATTGTTCTCCCTTCTGGATCCGAATCCAAATCCCTTGGAGGTGGATCCTGCCATTGATTCTGCTTAACTTGTTGCACAATGTCCGGTGTAGAAACCAAATTATACACCATAACATGGTTAAAATCTTCGTAGAACTGAAGATCATACTCACTCGCCACTTCAGTCCTTCCCCAATCTTCCAAAGCTAATGATGCCAGAGTCCCCGTCGGCTTCCTGCTAAGGGCATCAGCCACCACATTAGCTTTTCCAGGATGATACTGGAGAGTGAAGTCGTAGTCTTCCATGTACTCCACCCATCTCCTTTGCCTGAGATTCAAGTCTTTCTGAGT
>NW_010365171.1:41019-41666 GCF_000414095.1 Morus notabilis
GCTGCCAGCTCCAAATCATGAGTGGGGTAATTATGTTCATGTGGCTTTAGTTGTCGGGATGTGTAAGCTACAACGCGTCCACCTTGCATCAACACACAGCCCAGCCCACTCCCCGAGGCGTCAGTATATACCTCATACAGCCCTTCACTGTCAGGAATAGTCAAGACTGGTGCACTTGTCAGTCTGACCTTCAATTCCTGAAAAGCACTTTCACATTCGGCGTTCCATTCGAATCTGACTTCCTTCCTCGTCAACCGAGTCATCGGTGCAGCGATGCTCGAGAAGTCCTTCACAAAACGCCGGTAATAGCCTGCCAGTCCGAGAAAACTACGAATCTCTGCTACATTCTTCGGCCTTTCCCACTGTAGCACAGTCTCGATCTTAGAAGGATCGACAGAAATTCCTTGTCCAGAAATCACATGCCCAAGGAACTTTACTTCTGTCAGCCAGAAGTCACACTTCTCCTTCTTAGCATACAACCGGTGTTCTCGAAGAGTCTGAAGAACAATTCTCAAATGTCGCGCATGTTCTTCCCAGGTCTTCGAGTAAACCAGTATGTCATCAATGAAGACGATCACGAACCGATCCAAGTACGGCCGGAAAACACGGTTCATTAGATCCATGAATGCAGCCGGGGCATTCGTCAA
>NW_010365171.1:45136-45359 GCF_000414095.1 Morus notabilis
TGATCCGGTCGACCGCACTGGTCGACAGGTGGAATCAGCTGCGCGAGAGAAGCTCACGGAAATCAATCCAAAACCTGCAAATCCAGTCCCAAATCGAGATTTTTCAAAGGGAAACCACTAGATCTGGGTTCTAGGTCCTAAAACAAGTCCAAAGAACCCAAGATCTCCAATTTCTACTCTAGTTTTACTCAAAAACCATCAAAATCCGGTTTGAACCAAAAAT
>NW_010365171.1:45666-48907 GCF_000414095.1 Morus notabilis
AACAGTCCAGAAATGCGCCCATACACACTTCTGGATTAAATAAATTACTGTGAATAATTTAAATACCTTGGAATTATTTAAACTCAATTAATTAAATCAGATTAGGCAAACTAATAATCTCAATTACCTTAATTAATCTCAATTAATTCTTCAGGGTGTTACAAAACGAAGCGTCGAGGGTTGGGTGCTCGGCGGAAAGTAAGTATAGCCACGTGTCGTGACACCATTGGTCCAGGTGTCCATCACATTTTCCCACACAATAGCCACCCCCCAGGTCGAGGGCTCCTTTTTTAGGCGGCCTCGAGCTCTAGGTTCGGTTTGTCCTTTCCGTGCTTCGGGTGTGGGAAATCGGTCCCGAACCTCCATCCGCAATGATGGCTTGGGTGCTTTGGGTGTATAACCGTCGCGTCGATTGATTTGGCATAATGATGAGTATCCGTGTTTCAAGAAAATGAATATAGGCCGTCGGATCCGCGTCTTTTCAATTTTCTGCCCTTCCTCTTACTGTCAGATACGGAGAGTGATCCCTGGCCGTTGGTCTTTTGGGGTCTTCATCCGACGGTTGGTGGCCTTCATTCCTGACTCTTTAAATACTCTCCATGGACCCAATGATCATTTTTTCCTTCTTTGAAACTTCAAAAAACTTTTTGCCGCTGCTTTGCCGGGACATCCATACTTTCACCGGAACCCTGCTTGCTGAACTTCCGCCTTCGTCCTTCCCGTTCTCCGAGGTGCACTACGAAACCGTCCCGGGTTTACTTCTTCACCGGTAAGTTCCTGGATCCTTCCTCTCTTTGCGTACTCACGGGGTTTCCCCCGTTGAGTACCAGGAATACGTAAACATATATGCAGAAAACGAGAATAAACATTTAGTTAAAGAGACTTTACTTTGTTGTATTCTGTCGTACTGGATGACCTGGCTTTTATATGCGCGCATTTTTTGTCTGTTTGTCTTTAGTTTCTGGGTTCTGGGGAACCCGCGGTTCCTATGAACACTCGTCGTTACCATTCTTGTATGAATGGTCGACGTTAACCAGTCATCGTTTAGAGTAGTCACCGTTTATTCCTCTCGACGTTAAGGTTTTAACTTAGCTTTTTGTCCTTGTTTTTACCAGAACAATGGCCCAAAGTTCACCCAGTCGAGAGGATTCTCTTTCTGTCGTCCGTTCTGACCCTCCTTCGGTGGTAGAGATCTCATGGACCTCTTCGTCTTCCGGTGTCACCTCTGTGCTTAGGGATATCGAGGATGTCGAGGGAAGTTTTGAGCCGCGCGACGATCTCGACAGTGAATTCGGTAGCGTCGACCGACTGATAGATGAAGTGGTCGAGCGGATCCCTTTTACGGGGGGGAGCGTAAGCGGAGTAACCGCTGCGATGGTGGATGCCCTCCTGGCTTCCACGAGCGGAGACCCAGATAGGCCCTCCTTTACAGCCGACGATGTGGCGTCGAAGGTCCGAAATAAGGATATCATTCGGGCTGTGAAGGAGGGATGTATTGACGGGAGGTGGTTTGAGTACCTCCTCCCGGATAAGCATTTTAGAACCAGTATGCCGCCGACCGGATACCTTCCGGTCTATACAAGAGCGGTAACTGCAGGGATGACTCTCCCAATTCATCCCTTCGTAAAAGATTATTGCCACTTTTACGGCATCTCTCCTGCCCAATTGGCGCCGAACTTCTGGTACTGCTTTGCGGGAGCCTGGATTCTATGGAACCAGAAGTTCGACATGGAACTCCCACTGGATGAGTTCTGATTCATGTACAAGTTGTGCCACATCGCCAAGTGCGATGGGTGGTACTTTCTGAGTGGCCATGGGAGGGCTCAGCCTAGGTTTGGAAAGCTTATTCTGGGCATCCCCTCGTCGTCACATGGGTGGTAGCCCATGTTTTTCATAATTCGTGGGCCTTTTAACATTCATCCCAACGACCGCCAGCCCCACCGAAGGCAGGTGCAGGCGGCGTTTGGAAACATGAGTAAACCCCTCAATTCTCTCTTTATCTGACCTGATCCCTCTTTTCACATGTTGACGAGGAGTCCTCTGTTTTGCAGTTAACCAGGATCGGCCAAAGTTTTCTGGAAACAGCTTGGCGAGGATCGAGGAAGCTTTTTCCTACTCGTCGGAGGTTCGCCACATCGACACGCTCTTGACCAATGAGAACCTTCGTATTGCGAGCCTAATTCTCGACCTTCCAAACCTTTCGGATCTCGACACCATTCGTTCGTATTTCCATTTAAGCGACGAGGGTAATGACTTCTCTCGACGCCTTGTTGAATTAAGAATAGTATTTTCCTAATGCTGACGGTACCCTCTCTTTCTTGCTAGAGATGACATCTTTGAGAATCCAGCTTCCTGGGGGCCAACGGCCGGCGCCAAGCCAACAACAGGCACCGAGCCAACAGCCGCCGTCCGTCCCGCGGTCCCCGTCAGGCCAACAGCCTTCGGCAAAGGGGAAGGAGAAGGCCGGCTCTTCGCATCGACTGATGTCCGTGCCCATTACTGATCCCGGGGGGGAAGATTACGGACGCGAACTTCCAGGTTTCAGATATTTCTGACGCCGAGGTCGGGGCGATGCTAAAACTCCCCCCTCACTTTTCCCTCATCTTCCAGGCCTTATACGAGTCGTTCCTTGAGCCCCATTGGGTCGCCGCATCCCAGTCTTCCATAGTCGACCGCCAACGCAAGCAAATCTCATTTCAGATCCACGTAAGACAGTTTTTTTTTTTTTTTTTTAATTTCTTGCCATTTCCCAGAGCCTCGTTCTTTCCCTTCTTAACCTCCTTGACCTAATCAAGGTCGAGGAGCGAAAGGATGAGATGGACAATTTGGAGGCCAAGCTTCAGTCGCTCGTCGATGAGGCCAATAAGAGCAGGGATGATGCCATCGAGGAGAGGGATTTGGCGAAGGCCCAACTGATCAGCCTGGACAGCGAAGTAACCAAGTTGAAGGCTGAAGTCGTAAAGCTTACTCGACGGGCTGATCAATCTGAAAAGAAACTGGCCGGGGCGATCGTGGATGCCGAGAATCGGTATTTTGAGGGGAAGGTCGATGGGAAGATGGAGGCCGAGGCAACCTTCAACGCCAGACGGGTGCGGATCATTGAGGAATTCAAGGCTTCTCAAGAGCTCTTTGACATCCGCAATAATGATTTCCAGTCGGTGGGTCAGTAAATTGTTGATCTGATAAAAAAGGAGCGTCCTGATTGGGACTTGGGCTTCCTCTACAACTCGCCTCCTCCTGC
>NW_010365171.1:49600-51277 GCF_000414095.1 Morus notabilis
CCCCTGCGTCTGATAAATACACCCTTGGGTTTTCTTTTAAGCAGACACGTTATTAAGGGGTCAATCTATCTCACGCTGAAAACATATCAATTTACTATATTTGCAAAGAATGTACAATCAAAAACGCATAACAACTTCATACATTATTGGTAGTACAACTTTAGTTGCTCAGCATTCCACGGGTGTTGAACCTTTTTGCCGTCGAGGTTTTCTAATACGTAAGTGCCAGGTCGTAGTACTCTCCTTATGCGATAGGGTCCTTCCCAAGTCGGGTCCAAGGGACCAGTATTCTTGGGTTTTGTGTTTTGTGTCACCCTTTTTAATACTAGGTCTCCTGGGGTGAACCTTCTTTGCCGAACTTTCTTATTATAATATCGCGCCGTCCGTTGCTGATAAGCAGCGAGACGTAATTGGGAGTCGAGTCACTTTTCTTCCAATAAATTGAGTTCTCCGTTCATGCCCTCCGCGTTATCCTCGTCGTTGTGGACAACAGTTCTTAAGGTCGGCGTTTCGATTTCTACGGGGAGTACCGCCTCGACGCCGTATGCCATGGAGAAAGGTGTTTCTCCTGTCGTAGTTCGGCTTGTTGTTCTATATGCCCATAAAACCTTGGGAAGCTCCTCGGCCCATCTCCTTTTTAGGTCATCGAGTCTCTTCTTTAGGGTATACTTGAGAATTTTATTGATGGCCTCGACTTGCCTATTTGACTGTGGATGGATTGGTGCCGAGAAGTCTTTTCGGATGCCCAAACCGTCGCAAAATCTGCGTGTCACGGCATTGTCGAATTGCTTCCCGTTGTCGGATACTATCGAGTGAGGAACCCCAAACCTGCATATGATGTGGTCCCACATGAATTTGGTGCAGGCTGCTTCCGTGGTAGTGGTTAGGGCCTTGGCCTCTGTCCACTTCGGGTAATAGTCTACCGCAACGATCATGAATTTCAACCCCCCAGGTGCAGGATGCAATGGCCAGATCAGGTCGATCCCCCACTTGGCGAAGGGCCATGGACTGAGAATGGAAGTTAGCTTTTCCGGGGGCGCCCTAGGAATCGTGGCGTACCTTTGGCATTTATCGCATCGTCGGGCGTACTGGAAAGAATCCTTTTTTAGCGTGGGCCAGTAGTATCCTTGCCTCAAAACCTTTAGCGCTAAAGATTGTCCCCCAGAATGATTGCCACAGACCCCTTCATGTATTTCTTGGAGGACCTTCCGGGCTTCGGCGTCATCTAGGCACCGTTGTAGAGGTGTTGAGTAGCCTCATCAGTAGAGCAGGCCATCGTATAATAAGTACCTGGCGGCTCTATACCTAATCCGTCGGGCCTCATTTTTGCTATTCGGCAATTGAGCGTCCATTAGGTACCGTATGAGTAGTGTCATCCAATTTTCTCCCTCTTGGACACTAAATGCCTCGGCGCGCTCCTCGATGGTCGGTCGTTCTAATTCTTCAATGGGGATAACGCCTAGTGTGTCAGTATCTTTTGACGAAGCCAGCTTTGCCAGTGCATCTGCGTTTGCATTTTTGGCTCGCGGGATCTGGAGTACCTCGTAGTTTTTGTATTTAACGAGCTCCTCTTTTACCTTTCTTAGATATGCCCCCATTCTTTCGTTGCGCGCTTGATATTCCTCCTTTATTTGCGCGACGACTAGCTGGGAGTCGCTGTAGACGCTGATTCTCTCG
>NW_010365171.1:52067-53619 GCF_000414095.1 Morus notabilis
GATTACTGACCATAAACCCGAGAAACTTTCCCGACCCGACTCCGAAGGTGCATTTCTGGGGATTAAGTTTCATGCGGTATTTTCTCAATATGCCGAACATTTCTCCCAAATGATCGACGTGATGGCTGGCCCTGGCACTTTTTACGAGCATGTCGTCGACGTAGACCTCCATCGATTTACCGATCTGTTAAGCGAACATTTTATTCACTAGCCTTTGGTAAGTAGCCCCTGCATTCTTTAGGCCGAAAGGCATTACTTTGTAGCAGTAGAGGCCCCTGTCGGTTATGAAAGATGTGTGTTCTTCGCCGGCTGGATGCATGGGGATTTGATTGTATCCGGAGTAAGCGTCCATGAAGCTTAGCATTTCGTGCCCCGCCGTGGCGTCGACCATTTGATCTACTCGAGGGAGTGGGAAGCCGTCCTTTGGGCAAGCTTTGTTGAGATCGCTGAAGTCGACGCATGTTCTCCAGTTCCTGTTGGGTTTGATTACCAAGACAGGATTAGATACCCAACGTGGATAATGCGCCTCCCGGATAAATCCATTGTTGACTAACTTGTTGACCTTTTCCTTCAGCGCTTCGTACCTCTCAGGGTTCATTGGTCACCGTTTTTGGCGTTTGGGAGGATACGTAGGGTCGACGTTTAGGGAATGACTCATTACTTTGGGGTCGATCCCCTCCATGTCGGAGTGGCTCCAGGCGAAGACATCTAGGTTTTGCCTGAGGAAATTTTCAATACTGCTTTTGAGTGGTGGGGTCAAGTCCGAACCTATTTTTAGTATTTTGATGGTTCCGCTTTCGTTAATCTGGATCTCTTCCAACTGTTCGATGGGCTGAGACCAAGTAATTTCCTCTTGGACCCGGGGGTCTATATCCTCAATGAGGCCTTGTTGAACCATCCTCGTTTCCTGTCTTCCCGGCTGGTCATATCCGCGTAAGGCATCGGAGTATGCGACCCTGGCTTCATACTGGTTGCTCTTAATTTCTCCTACGCCGTTTGGGGTGGGGAATTTGACTTTTTGGTGGTAGACGGAGGTTATTGCCTTTAATGCCTGGAGGGTTGGTCTCCCGATTAATGCGTTGTATTGGGAGCCTCATTTGATGACCACAAAGTTGGCCATTGTTGTTGCCTGTCGGGGTTTTTCTCCGGCTGTTATAGGTAGTCGGATAGTGCCTTGAGGAATGACGGAGTCTCCCGTGAACCCGTACAGCAGCCTGGTGGTTCTTTCCAACTGCCCCTCGTGGATCCCCATTTTCTCCAAGCAGTCGGAATACAGGAGGTCCACCGAACTTCTATTGTCCACCAAGATTCGACATACGGTGTGGTTTTCGATCACTGCTTCCACCACCAGTGCGTCGTTGTGGGGGAAATGGACTCCGCTGGAGTCATCCTCATTGAAGGCCACGTCAGTGCGGCTTTGCCTCGGGATTTTTGCGGCGGAGACGTTCCAGAACCTTTCCTGGTATACCCCCTTAGCCTCGTGGGCGTAGTCCTTCTGCGACCTCCGCGTGTCTCCTCCTATGTAGGGGCCGCCGAGGATCGTTCGTATGAC
>NW_010365171.1:53711-54006 GCF_000414095.1 Morus notabilis
CCTGAATTCCTGCAGCCTTCCCTCGCGGATTATTCTTTCGATTTCATCTTTGAGGTCAGCGCAATCATTCGTGTGGTGGCCGACCTCGCCATGGAGGCTACAGAATTTCTTCTAGTTCCTTTGGTTAGGATCCGACTTCATTAGTCCAGGTCGGCGCAGCAAGTTTCCTCGGCCGATCTGGTTGAAGATTTCCTCGACGCCTACTGTCAGTTCATGGTAGGTGTCGTATTTCTGAAACGGTCGAGGCCTGCGGGTATCCTCCTGTCTTCGCTTCTTGGCCTCCGGCGTTCCTTGC
>NW_010365171.1:54931-55169 GCF_000414095.1 Morus notabilis
CAGTTCCTCGAGGGCGCGGATCCCAGCGGCTCTCAACCGGCTGCCGGAGGAATGGGATGGCCGAGGCCTAGGAGGGCCCTGATGGTCCTCGCTTTCCCCAGTCCCTTCTTGGATGTGCGGGCAGTTACCGTGATTTGGGTTTTCCATCATGGCAGGTCCCTGTGGTATTGGGGCATCCTCTAGTGGCGGCATGGAGTTCCTTCCGTCTAATCGTTCAACCACGGTTACTAGCCCTCGC
>NW_010365171.1:55426-58510 GCF_000414095.1 Morus notabilis
CCGGCTTGTGGGGTTAATGAAAGTGTGGGTTCAGGGTGAATTTAAGTATTTTTGTGTTTGAATGAACTGTATGTAAATGAACAAGAAGAATTTTATAGTGGTTCACTCTATAAAATTAGAGCTACATCCACTGTATATTCTATATTTCTTTCGTGGAGATCATAGTTTACAATGAATACTATCTCTCTCTCTCTCTCTCGTTCTTTTTCCTTTGGAATTTTCCGGACCCCTTTCCTATTGGGGTCCTTCTTCTTTTATACTCGGCTTCCTTCACTGGGTGGGTTTCCTTCGTAGGTAGGAACACTCAAGTGCTCTCCCTCTCTAGGCCCAGACATAGCCCACTAATTAGTACTGTTCACTCAACCAATTAGTCTTCTATTACGGCTCTGTAACTCTCCGTAATGCTTTTCTGTCCCCTGGGGGGGGGGGGGGGGGGGCGGTTTGTAAAATTGCAATTAATGCTGTCAGACTTCTCTTATCTTTGCATGTAACCTATCATGTCGAAAAGGGACGTTCCCCTCGTCGTCAGTGGCTGTTTAACCTTTCTCGCCCCTTCTAGTGATCTCTTCTGCAATCGAGGGATCTTGTCGTGTCGACCCAGGCGAAATCAACCGTCGACGCCTCATGGGGCCATCGCCCTAATTATGGACTTCATCTTCGGGTTCTATAGCTGATCTTGAGGGAAACGAAGCGTCGAGGGTTGGGTGCTCGGCAGAAAGTAAGTATAGCCACGTGTCGTGGCACCGTTGGTCCAGGTGTCCATCACATTTTCCCACACAACATTTATTAAAATTTTTGTTATACACGATCTGCTAGATACACATTTTCGTGTAGAAAATCATTTTTAAATGAACAATATTGACATTATTAATTCATGAGTTATGCAATAAAACCTTAAACGCGTTATGATAATTTTTTAAGTTTAACATGATCAGTTTTTCTTAATTTTACTAAGTTAAACATGTCTAATTTTATTTTCATCGTTCTCTATACATCATTGTTAGAACTTAGTTGTTTAGTGAGGAACTATTTTCACTCCACATTAGTTAAAAACAAAAACAAATGTTTTCTTACACACGTTGGTAACAAAAGGTTCGTCATTCTTGTTGTGTTTGAAAGTATACACACTTTTAAACGCTAGTCACTTATAGCACTACCATTTAGGGTTCATTTGATAAGAGCATTTAATTAGAGTAATTATAATAATGATTCTAAAATCAGAACTATGATTCATAATTTTGAGTTCAAATAATGATTTTAAAACTATGATTCAGAATTAGGAGTTTGAATCACCTTGAATCAAGCGTTTGGTTCATGGATTAGAATCATGTGATTTAAACTATTTTCGATTTACGTGTATTTTTTGTGAAAGAAAACACTGCAGCAAACTATGAATCATGATTCAAATCATAATTTGAATCCTCCAACCAAACATCAAATAAATACTGATTCTGAACCATGATCTAAAATAATGATTTTGGATCCATCTACCAAATGCACCATTGATTTTTTTTTAAAAATTAATAAAAGAGAAAAAAAAATCCACCACTAATAAGAAACTTTTTTATTCTAAAATAAATATTTTTTTAAAAAGAATTGTTTTTAATATTTGTTTGAAAGTGATGCTACCCGTTTCATTGATAGCGCCATAACGGCACATGGAGGTGTTACGACGTGCCAGTTTCGCGCGTGGAATGTATTCCTCTAAAGTCTTTTATTATTATTATTTTTGTTTTTTTTTTTTTTTTTTAAAGAGTTTTTGTTTTCATTTATCATTTACGCCGGCCTCAGTGGGAAATAGAAGAATAGTAATTCAAACCGGTACACGTCAACATCTTATGTATGAATTGCACGTGGGGCGTTCTTTGCTTGACATTCAACTTGTTTAATTAGGAGAAAATGTCGGGAATAAGAGTAGTGTCTTGCCCAAATAAAAAAAATTTAATTCCGTTTTATAGGATGATATTGATTGATACGCTTTGATTTCTTTTCTCAAATGATTCCAAATATTTCAATCCATGCCCGGTCGAAGACTTTGTCCTAACCAAACTTCTTATAATCTTTTTCAACAAAAAGAAACGAAAAAAAAGGGCCAAGCTTCTTAAATTTTCAAAAAAAATAATAATAATAATTTTCTAACCATCGAAGTAAAGTTTACTTTGACTTCTTTTCAATCTTGAAAGTGGTGATTTATAGTTCAGTTTAATTGATGATTTTGTGTCATGTATTACTATTTGCCCAAATGGATTAAATTTAAAAGCCTTGAGAATAGGGCTTAGAAAAATCTTACTCTGCGTTTGGTAGATGAATCCAGAATCATAATTCTTAATATGGTTCAGAATTAGTATTTGTTTACAGTGATTCTGAATCATGATTTAGAATCAGTGATGATTCTAAATCATGATTCAGAATCTGATGTGATGTTTTAAACTAGCTCAAATCATGATTCTAAAACCACCCCCCCTCTTGATTCAAGGTGATTCAAACTCCTAATTCTGAATCATGATTTCAGAATTATGATTTGAACTCAAAATCATGAATCATAATTCTCGTTCTGAAATTATGATTAAAATCACCATAATTTAAATTCTTGTACCAAACGAACCCTTAATTCACTGTAGTGGATTTGAATTGAGTGAGTAATTAATGGGTCTTACATAGTTTTGAGCCTAATGATGGCCTATGTCGTGTTTGATTAATTGATAGATTCTTATAGTACAAATCATATTATTTTTTATTAGTATTTATATCCGCTCGATTTTCTCGGACATTTATCTCACCAACCAATTTTAACATATACATCCTTATTGAATCTACAAAGAAAGTAAGTAGCATACCAACTTGTCTTATGGCAAGATCTATCATCCAAATGGTTGAAAAACTCAATAGGCAAAACAATTTCCTATTTCTCTCTTTGGTGAAGTGTCGCAAATATTTGCTAGGAAACTGTTGAAATTATAAATATACTAAAAGAGAATTGCGGGTTACTGTTCATGTAGACCCATTTTATTATTTATTCTACAGTTGAGTGACGCTTTTGTCATCAATTTACTGTTCCCTTCTTTGTCTTCTGGCACAAGAGCG
>NW_010365171.1:58541-138543 GCF_000414095.1 Morus notabilis
CTGCGCATGTGATGGGTTGCTTTTCCGGTTTTGCCCCATTGTTTCTCTTTTTGTGGATTTTTGGGTTTTATTTTTTTGATAATTTTGCAACCGGTGGAGCCTTAATTTTCTTTTCACTTTGATTCTTTCACTTTCTCCGCTTTCTTAATTATTTAAAATGACATAAATAACATGCATCTACGAAACTTTGATAAATCAAATGCTTTTCTCAAAGTCAAAACATTTTACTTGTTATGTATACTTTTTTTTTCACGACGAAAGCCTTAACTTATAGCAAGGAAAATTTCATCGTTATTAACCTTTTTTTCCCCCAAGTAGTACCTTAGAGATAAAATCCATCTTGCTAATAAATTGCTCCAATATTCTACTGTAGAATCTCCCAAATTAAATACAGCGGATAGTTATTTTTCGTGGACACGGTAAAATCAAAGTTGAGGGGTCTCTAATAATCTCGACCACTAATGTGATACGTTACAAAAAGGTGTTTTTATTCCGAGCTTGAGAGAGGAGGGCCTAGAACATGTTAAAATGATTTTTTTTTTTTTGGCTGAATAAACGTGTTAAAATGTTTGAAAACGGAGCTATCATAGTCATAATTATTATCATTTGGGGGGTGTTTTGAAGGTGAATATTCCAATCACTTTGCTCGTTCACGTCCAACTCAAAGTGTCAAACCAGAAAAATTGGTGTCAATGTGCATGATTATCACTTTAATATACGTGGCCTGTAAATGAACAGCAGCGAAACCCATGCATATGTCTGTGAACTCTAATATTATTAGCCACGTTCATTTCACGATTTGAGTTTAAAATTTAAATTTTATTACTATAAAAAATTTTCATAAATAATCACATTTAGAGTCCGTTTAGTTCAGTGATTTGATGTGAGATGTGACTTTATGTGAGAACTTTTTATTGTAGTAAAAAAGTTAAATGTGACTGTTTCTGAGAGCTTTTTACAATAACAAAACTCAAATTCTAAACTCGTCAGTGAAATGAATGGAACTTTAACTTTTTTATTACAGTAAAAAAATTTTACATAAATTCACATTTTAATTCAAATTAAAATTTTAAATCAACAAATTAAAAGAACCCTTAATTTATTACCACTTACGTTTTTACTTTGTTTTATTTTTTTGGTAGAAAAACTTTCAATTACCACTTGACATCTGTACCTTAATCATCTAAATACATACATATGAAGGAGTTTTCATTGTGAGGATTACCAATAATGTTAGCTTCTAAACTTAGATTAGGTTAAAATTAATTACATTAAAATAATACTAATATATGTCTATATGCAAATTAACAGTTATCTTTTAACTGGCTGTAATAAGTTAATAGATATAACAATTTAAAATAAGGAGATATTTTAATACGTTCTTTTTTCAGCTGTATATATTTTACATACTTTTTTAACTTAAATATGATTATGATCACATTTTTTATTAAAAACTCACTTTACTGATAAAAAGAAGTGCTAAAAAACCCAAAGTTTATTAAGCTCCGTTCATTTCACCGATTTAAGTTTAAAATTTGAGTTTTATTATAGTAAAAAGTTCTCAAAATCAATCACATCTAACTTTTTTACTATAATAAAAAACTCTCGTATAAAATTACATTTCAATTCAAATTAAAAACTTAAATTAACGAACTGAACAGACTCACAACATCATGATGAAGAAAACTCATCATCATACAATGCCATGCAATTTCTAGTATGCCATCATTGAGTGTGTGGTCCTAACAAAAAAAACACCACCACATCCTTTTGCGTTTGCGTTGACCGCATTTACTTTCATGTAGAACCCTGGCCACTAGCTAGGCTTTCTAGTGAGCAGTGAATATTCAAGCTTTGGATTTTTCCGCAACAAATAATTTGTAAATGTAAATACGACAGTTTAAAAATAAAAAATTACTGATAGAATATATATTTTTTTGATTATATCATAAAAGCTCCTCAAAAATTATTACTGTCCAATAAAAGAAAAGGGAATGGGTTCGTCTTCTATCTGTACATAAACTGTACTCGTGTTAAAGTGATAAACACTTGTCATTTCCGTGGTGCATTTAAAGACGGGGGTGGACAAAAATGAGAAAATTGTGTTAAAAAAGAAGTTAATTATATGGCTATGAATCCATCATTTACTTGGTCCATAATTGTTGGTTTTGTCATGATTGCCCACAAGAGTAACGTGAGTTTACAAGTTATTGGAAAAAAAAAAAGAACTTTTGAATTCGATTTGGTGGGAATGATACATTGACCGTCGACAAATGAAAAATTTAACAAAGATTTGGAAGATTGTGAGTTTAATTTGCCGACATGAACTTTGAATACTATGAACACTGATGGCGTAGAACAATAGAAAGAGGGTCAGTTGAGGATTGTTTTACAGCTCTTAAAACTCAAACAATTTTAAGGCTTGTTCAGTTATTTTTTTTTAAGTTACAGTAACTTGAGTGTACATCTTCAGTTAAATTTGAGTTAAAGTTATAACTTGAGTTTGTGTTTGGATGTGCACATTTGAATTATGATTTGAATTGAGAATCTATTTGAGTTTGTGATTGAGTGGGTCAAAACTTGAATTGTATTTAAATAGTATTTTAATAAAAACTCAATGGTGATGAAAAATTTTAATAGGATATATAGGTGGGGTTTTATTCGTCTTTTCATTGTGAACGCAAAGAAAAAAAATTTTCTCAATCGGAATTAAAACGAAAAAGTTAATGACGTTTTTAAGAATATAAAAAATATTGTTCATTAACTTGAGTTTGAGTTTAAAAACTTGACTTGAACTCATATTTTAGCCCCAAACTCAAGTTAAAATTCAAGTTCAAACTCAAATTTTACAACCGAACATAAACTTAAATAAAGTTGCAGCTTGAATTTAAATTTTTTTTGAGTTTTATTCCAAAAGAATAAACCCTCAGTAACAACTGATGTTTTAAAAATCTGCTTTTGTTTGTTGTATTAAGTAAGCAACTTTTATAGGCAGTTGGTTTAATACAATTTTTTTTGAAAGCTGTTACACCATGATCGAGAGATCGACCACTCTCTCAAACGACAGACGCCGAGGACTCCATGCAGAGGATTGGCCGCTAGCGTCAAGGAAACGGATGTAGTTAATGTGCCCTTCACGTCGAGAGACCATACGGGGCGAGAGGCGTCGAGCGCATTGACTCGACCTCCGAAGGCCATTGCGTCGAGGTAGCACTGCCAGTCTTCTCCGCCAGCAGTCTTGTCAACTCGTGGAGGGAAATATTGATATGACCGCTACGGCAGGAGTCAGGAAATCAGGCGGCAGAACAGAAGGATTAGCCGCGTTTCCTAGGGCAGTCATCATGAAAACCCACCTACCTTCCCGAGTATCGAGGACGTAAGATGGCTTCCACCTTGGGAACGGGGAAGACATAGTCACATGTAAAGGCCTATACATAGAGCCAAGAACACCCAAAAAAGGGGTTAGACACCATTTCATTACTAAGAAAAAGCTTGTAATCGGTTGGAATATTAGTGCATTCACAAGTGGATTAGGCAAAGAGTTATTACCGAACCACTATAAAATAACTGTCCCCTTTGCATTATTTTTTAGTTTTTATCTTGGATCAAACCGTGAGTGTCACCGTGAGTGTTTATGGAGAGATAATTACGAGTTGTCAGAAAAATACCGTCAACAAAAGCCAATTTGAGATTGATGTGTGTTGTGCCTTGTTGAAACATTGGTTATCAAGGGTGTAGTTAGTCAAAAATTATTGTGGCAAAAATAAATAAGCTTTTGTTACAATATTTTTAAAAGTTATTGAAAAAATAAAAACAGATTTAATTGTTTGATAAACTGTAGATTAAATTATTTTACAAAAGTATAAAATTAAAATAGACATATTATATTTTAAAAATTTTATGATGACTAAAACTATAAACATATTTGTACTTATAAAGTCTTAGTTTTTATTTCTTATAGATCAACATTTATATAATTTTGTACACTAAGTTATGAAAAAATATATAGTTCTAATTTAATTATTTCACACATATCTAAAAAAAATTATATTACTATTATTGTTTTAGGACTTTTGTAATAACTACTGAAAGTACTAATAAAATTTTGGTATAGAATAATTATTAAAGATTTTTTTTTTTTAAAATTTTTGCTTTTCAAGTATAGATTTATAATAATCATATTTTGTTCTTTGTTACATGGATGAATAACTATTACAATTTTTTTTTAGTAAAAATTTGTTCTTTTCAAGTATAGGTCATTCTTAACGATCTTTAATGAATCTAAACAGTGGATAGAAAGTGTGTAAAACCCCCTTAAGAAACTTCTCAAATTCTGTTGCTTGCTAGTGTTTCTTAGAATTAGACAAAAACAACCTCTTGTAGATTCTTTAACAATTTAAAAGCATTCTATAAAACAATGCGAAAACAGACCCTTAAAATTATTGGTAGAGAATCCAACTCCTTTTCACGGTAAATTTTATAAACTAAAAATTATAGCTTTTATCTTGTACCGTCAACATAAGCAGAATTAAATTAAAAATTCTTTAAAAAGCACAGCAATATAACTCTCGTGATTTTGACACAATATTAATTAATCAATTATCTCAAAAGTAATTCCAAATAAGGCCGAAATTGAGATTTTATATTGAGAAAAATAGACAAATACCCTTTAAAATATATGAGTCTTTTAACTGCTTACACTTGATTAATATTTTTAGTCAAATAATTATATTAGCAAAAGGGTATTAATAAAAAATAAAGAGTAGAAATCTTAGAACAGCACATTTAAAAGGTAAATTCACTAATTTTCTCTTCTATATATCCTACCTTTTTTTTTTCTTTTTCTTTCTGAAACACTTCTTTGGTGATGTATTTCGTTGAATGATTTTTTCCCCTTATTTATCATTAATCAAATTGCATCAAATTGGCTAGGACCCTACTTGTATAAATGAGTCGTAATGATGGGTCATGGATTGCATGTGACATTGTGAGTGTCCACATTCTTTGCATGAAAACTACTTCTAGAATTAAAGAGTTGTACTGTTGTGCCTGAAAAGCCAAATCTGATTGCTCAATCAAAAAGTTTAAATTTATTTCCAACATTAATCATTCCTAGATCTTCAATGAAATTAAGCTTTGGACCTATTCACGTACTTCATATCCAACTGGACCATCCTTCCAATTCTGGCCAAGTGATTTTTCTGTGGGCCAATCGAGCTGGTCAGGTGAGATAGCCCAAAAAGAATACGACCGGCCTTAGGATTGGGCTTTTGAGCCCAAAGTAAAACTGGAAAGAAGCCCACAGCTTTGGGGCCCACAATTACGCACTGACCTGGAGAACAAGAAACCCACTCTGCTAAAGGCGCCCTTTAGCTTCGGCAACTTCACAAAAGGCATTCTCGCCATTGAAATTCGCTGCTCGATCTCTCTCTTTGTTCGTCGTAGTCATCGTTTTCTTCCTCATACATCGCCAAGGTACGGCCATTATCTCTTTTTCGCTCCCAATTTTCGAATTTTATGCCCATTTATGACTCAACTCGTGAACAGAAGAACAAATTTCCATTTTTAGGGTTTCGCATTCGATCCACTCCAATCGTATATGGAGAAATAGATTAGGGTTTTTGAGGTTTAAGAGTTTTCGTTCATGGGAATTCTGAAACAGAAATCTGTACTCGATTAATCCAAATAGAAGCATTTACGGTTTCTATTTGATCTTTCCCTTTTTTTTTCCCGTCCCCGAAAGAAAAATTAGCAAAATTCAGAAATTGAAGAGGTTAGAATTCAGATTCGGCTGTTTTATAGTTTAATTATTGGGTAAAACTTTGCTGTTGGTTCATGGCCTTTGTTTTGCAGGATTTTAAATATGAAGCTCGACACTAGTGGTTTGGAGTCAACTGCATCGCTTTTTGGGGCGAGCAATGAGTTTCATGATGGGTTATCTACTGCCCCATCGTTTGATCTTCCTAGTAATGTTGATGTGAGTTTGGGATTTGTTTGTACGTTTTCCTAACTGGGTTTTTTATGACACTGAAATAGTGCTATTTAACTGGGTCGTAAACCTTGTTTTTCCTCTGTTTCAGCTTGACGGGTTTCTGAAAGAGGCGGTCCAGATGGTGAAGCCGGCGAAGGGAACGACCACACTCGCTTTCATTTTCAAGGAGGGTGTCATGGTTGCTGCTGATTCTCGTGCTAGCATGGGAGGCTATATATGTATGTGTGCTTGGCTTGCTTGGGTGTAACACTTTATTTGTTTTCGTAAATTTGGTACTCTTTCCATGCATCTCTTATGGCGTCATTACTCTGGTGCCTATAAAGATGCGATTTCTTCACACTTCAACGTTATTCATTATTGAACAGCCAGATGATAGACTTAAATTGTGAATGAAAATCCTTATGTGTTTATATAAGAGCGATCTTGTTGGCCTTATCTTTGGTTCTAGGACCTGTCACACGCTAGGTTAGAGGGCTTTGATACTTCAATTATAGATATCCGTGGCTAGTGTATTCACGATATTTTGTGTTGAATGTAATGTTGCATAGATTAAAGTTACTGTTCTTCCTAATTTTTCAGCATCGCAGTCTGTAAAGAAAATCATTGAAATAAATCCTTACATGCTTGGCACAATGGCCGGAGGAGCAGCTGACTGCCAATTCTGGCACAGAAATCTTGGGATTAAGGTAGTGTACTGTTCTTGTTTTCTCGTTTTATAAGTTCTCAATTTTATGTTGTTTAGCGAAAGAACATGTTCTACGGCTGACTGTAGTTCTCCTCTTTTTTGTGTGGTTGTGCTTTACTTTTAACACGGTGCTTTATGTATAGAGAAAGTAATATTCTTGAAAAAACTAAAATAATCTACAGATATTAATGAACTTGTATTCTCGATATCTTGTTTACTTCTTATTCTTAAGGAGTTGCAGTTTTTCCAATGATTTCAAGGACAGCAATCATTAATTTATGGCTGAATCAATTTTGTTTTTATTTTATTTTATTCTCTTTCCTTTTTGCTTACCATCATTATGTAAAATGAAGATATTGCCCACAATTTTTTAACTACTTTAAGTAGAGCTTAGGCATGTTTTCTCAAGCACTTGGCTGGCCTAATACGAAGTCGCTACCTTATTTCTCCTTTTACCTGGCAATGGAAAATAATCCAACCCTCTGGTCTGGTCCAGTTATTGCATCTTTGCAGTTGTGTCTCGACCATTTTTTTTTGCTGTTTAGAATGACATGTGAAAACATGTTACTTGCTTCTCTTTTTATATCAATTTCTAACAGAAAATTTCTTGGCATGGTTAGTGCCGCCTGCATGAATTAGCAAACAAGCGCAGAATTTCAGTTACAGGGGCATCAAAGCTGTTGGCCAACATTCTGTACTCGTACCGTGGCATGGGTCTGTCTGTTGGGACCATGATTGCGGGATGGGATGAGACGGTAACAAAAACTTAAAGCTAATATCTCAGAAATCAGAATGGCACAATTTCCATTTTAAGGATGTAACTTTCATTTGTTTTGGGCCGCAGGGTCCTGGACTATATTACGTGGACAGTGAAGGAGGAAGGCTAAAAGGGACACGATTTTCAGTTGGATCTGGTTCCCCTTATGCTTATGGTGTATTGGATGATGGGTCTGCATTCTCCCCTTTATTTTTTACATTGTCGATCTTAGTTATGATGACCTATGTTGTAATATTGACTTCAAATATATGTCCTTTGTGCTGTTGTTGAAACAAAAGATGATTCTTTGACTATTTTTCTATGAGATGAGCAACATAACCAGCTAGAATGCATTTTTTTCCCTGATTATGACATGATGAAAATAATTAGACATAAAATAGGCTAGAAGCAATTGGCAATATCACTAAAAAGTGAATCTATTCGAGTATTGTAAATGAAAAAGGAACTAATTCACTTTCCTTCATTGAACTAGTATAGTTACTTTCAAATGTTTGCATTGATATTTTGTTTTTCTTCATTTGTAACCGTAGTATCAAATTTCCATTTATGTTGAGTTGAATGTGTGTTCTCACATTTGTTTATTTTGTTGTTTTCTTGCTTTGGGACACTTAGATATCGTTATGATATGTCAGTTCATGAAGCAGCTGAGTTGGCTAGAAGGGCTATTTATCATGCTACATTCCGTGATGGAGCTAGTGGTGGAGTTGCTAGCGGTACTCTCTCTCTCTCTCTCTCTCTCTCTATATATATATATATATATATATATATTGGCCTGGTAAAGTACTTAGACTAATGAATTTACTTGTGGGGACTTGTTTCTTATCAGTTTATTATGTGGGGCCAGACGGTTGGAAGAAACTATCTGGTGATGATGTCGGAGAACTTCACTACAAATACTATCCAGTAACTGCAGGGACAGTAGAACAAGAAATGGCTGAAGTATCTGGGGCATAGAGTTGTTCACCATTTGGACCAGGTTTGAGTTGCTTCTGATGCAAGAGACGGCATCCAAAACATGTCAAAGAAGCCACAATTTTCTTTACTTGTGTTATGCTCCGTGGAATATTTCATCTACAGGACTAAGATTATCCAAGTTGTTTTGTAAAAGCGCTACCATATTATGATATTTTCATATACAATCGATTGTTTAGTAGCTTCTTGTCTCTGATGCCCCAGAGTTCTTAGAATCAAACTTCGCTTAAACTATTTCTTATTCATGCTAATGGCCCTCATTGAACGTTCATACATGGATTTTGCTGTCGTGCTCTTTGTGCATGTTTAGTGTTGCAGCGACTTTTGCAGTTTCAATGACATGAGAAATATGTTGAATGTGCCAACAAGTAGTCATAGGTGAGAGATTTTAGGCTCGAATTTTGTTATGGATGATTCCATCTATATGGTCCGGGCATTTTAAGGAGAAGAAATATTTTGGTGGTTCTATGGCGGAGAATGCAGACTCCATGGAATAGTGAGTGGGTGGAGGAACTATTGTTGGGACTTTGTAATAACTAATGAGATGTCTAGTTGAATCAATATGGATTTCGAACTTGAGTTTGTCCGTGTTCGTTAGTTGATTTCGAAGTTGAGTTGGGGAGTTTTATTTCAATGGTTGGTTGTTGGTTAACGGCTGAAGTCATAGACTGATGATTTTGTCTTGAGTTTAGTTCACAAAAGGCCGAGAATGTAAGATGGTTAGTTAACTCAGCCGAAGTCTTTTTCACTGATCAGTAATTCAGTAGGGAAAGGATGAAGAAGAAGGCAATCATTCAACAAAATTTGTGGTAATGGGGCCCCACGTTCTTCATGAACATGTTGAACAATCAGAAATACCAAACGTTGACTAGAGTTGCAATTCGCTAAATACTAACAACACTTAAATCCCTTGAATACGAAGTAAAGGAATTTTGTTTTTCTACTCCTACTCTTTTCATTTTTGTCTGCTAATATAGTCTGTAGAAGGTCATTTATGATTCCTTCTTAACTAAAAGGGTGAATGAAACAAAAGTGATCATTACTACAGATTTATAAATGCTGCCTGAAAGTAATAAAGTTCAAATCATTTTTTTTTTTTTTTTTAAAAAAGGGTTGTCCCAGGTTCATAAAATAGCGTGCCAATGCAGGTAAATAGAGACATAATGTAAAAAAAATAAAAAATAAAATTTAGGATGGAATATGAAAGATAGAATTTTATTTTGAACTGTTATATTTGTCGGTTGTCTATTTTCTCGGGTGATTTTGATTAAATTTTTGGTGTTAAAAAACATACACCATGAATAGGGACAATCTATCATTGAAAGTGTTTTTCTCTCTTTTTCTGAGATATATATATATATGTTAGGCTTATTGGCATTTTATCCAATTCGATAGTGCTCTATTATACCATGTCATGGCATCACATGCGAATCCCCATTTCATATCCAAAATGGTAAAATATAAATCAAGAGAAGTAAGGAAGAAAGATAATTGGATTCCAATGTCTTCAACTACCCAAAACAAGACACAAGTATAACTACACCTAATAACAAGCTGGACAAAAACATTCACTCTATTTCTCTCTCTCTCTCTGTTTAGTTAGCTTCTAAGCATAATTTCATGATTGAGAATAAGATAAATAAATCATGACGCACATTTTCACTCAACGATAAAATAATCAGCCCCCTATCTTTTTTATAAGGCAATAATGTTAAAACCCCACTTGCTGCTGTACAATTTGGAATCACTCACAGACACTCGGAGAAGAAAAAGGAGGGTACTGCCTAATAAGAATGTGAAATAGAAGTCATCAATAAGAGAGCCCTTTTAAGAGTGGAAATGCAAGTGGCGTTGGTTGTGGGATGGTGATTTGTCCGAACACCCAACTCGCCAAAAAAAAAAAAAAAACTCTTCTTCCAAACAAGAAAGTCGGTTGGTTATCTCCTGTACGTGTCAACGATAACGGAAATTTCATAAATTAAGGTTCCGTTCACTTCGCTGATTCGAGTTTAAATATAATTTTATGTGAGAGTTTTTTACTGTAGAAAAACTCAAATTCTAAACTCGAATAAGCGAAGTGAACGGGGCCTAAGTAGAAACTTAGGGGTTGTTCTTTTGTCCAAAAAATTCAAAAAAATACAACTCGAGTTCTAACTTTATTCAAATTCATGTTCTTTTAAGTTTTAATTTTATTCAACTTTATTCAAGTTATAACTTAAACTCAAGTTATAACTTAAATTCAACTAAAAAATTACGCTATAAAAGAACATGCCTTTAATTGCTATGACATTATTATGAGTTATCATTTGAATCGTCTAAAATAGGGCATCTCCTCTGCGGAGTACAAACTACATTATGGTAGTCACTTTTTAAATGTAGCTGCCGTAAGTTATTGGTTACATGCCACCAAACTTTTGAAGGCCATACGTATTAATTCTTTTAAAACAATTTATTACACATTTCAAATTAACCGATTTGATAGTGCCCATAAATATATTGAAAAAGTATATCATTGTCTTGCATGTTGGTAAGGAAGGAAAAGAAAAAACAAAAAAGCTTGCGTTGGTTTTGAGAAACTGACAATTTATCTGGTCCCGTGAATTGGACTTGGGTGTAATTTTGAAGATTCTTCTTCTCAGCCACTAATAATTTGGGTGATTTTATTTGCACACAGTTACGACACTGACACAAAAATAGAGGAAGAGAAATGACAGGAAGAAAAGAAACGACAGAGTATACAAAAATAATTTCACGCCTGACAATCAGATAATATAATTCCAACAGTCAAAAGTGAGAACCGCACTTTCCATATGGGGTCAAGTAATCAGACAATACAAATTAGAATCTGTCACAGCTAGAACATTGCAGTGGGATTCCTTTTGATCAATTATCACATGAAGATTCACAGCAGAATTTCACTAATAGGAAAAAAGAAACACAGTGGAAGTTTCATTTCATTTTAGAAAAATGCTAAAATGTCCGATCCTCATTAGACTGTTTAGTTAATCAATTCATCCTAAAAATTTAAACTGTTAAACGGTGAATTGATAATAATTTTATTTAAATAGAGATAAATAATACAATTACAGGAGTTTAAATTCAGAACCTCTCACTCTAATATTATATTAATTTATCAATCTATTATAAAATCTTAAACTGTTAAAAAGTGTACAAATAAAAATTTTATACTTTAACGTAAACACAATGAGCGGGAGGTTCCACCGTAAGCCTCACGAGGACCCTACTTTTTGAATATGAAGAAGAGATATAGCATTGCTCTTCATTTTTTATTCTCTATGACACAATTACTAAAGACGTTTAGTTCATGAATTAAAATTATGAGATTAGAATCATTTTTAATTTACGTGTATTTTTTATGAGAGAAAATATTATAACGAATTATGAATCATAATTTAAATCACAGTACAAATCTTCTTACCAAACACACCCTCGTGCTTAAGAAAAAAAAAATGGGATATTAGTGACAACCAACAAAAGAAGAAAGTACATAATTTTGCAAACAACAAAAAGATCCCACAAGACAACTTATATTCCAAATGAAGAGTTTTAATGCAATTATATGTACCTGACGAAAGTATAATATACATTAGAGAGAGAAATAGAGGCAGAGAAGTGGGCATTGCTTTTCTTCTACTTCCCCTTTCCGTTGGGGTCTTTGCTATCCTCTTTTTGGCGGGAGGTGGGCCCCGCCAATCAAAATCTCGTCCTTCCCAAGTCTCTTTCTCATAAATACCTCCCCACCCAAGTCCCAACCACCTTCGACCCCTACACGCACATATCTCTCTCTCTCTCTCCACTCTTTCTCTCTCTAAGACCAACTTCACAAACGTCAAACGAGTTCGCTCTTCCTTTGTCCTTGGAAAGACAGAAAGAAGAAAAACTGTCGCGGCCACTTTGATAAGTGATGAGGAAGAACAAGAACAAGAACAATTTGATGATCCTGATATTCTTCCTCGTTCAGTTCCAGATTCTTCTGAGCTTCACTTTCTCTCTCACCCCCGACGGCCTCTCTCTCCTCTCTCTAAAATCGGCCGTCGACCAAGACTCCGCCGGCTCGGCCTTCTCCGACTGGAACGAGGACGAAGCCACGCCCTGCCGCTGGTCCGGCATTTCCTGCATGAACATCACCGGCTACCCCGATCCACGCGTCGTCGGAATCGCCATCTCCGGCAAGAATCTCCGCGGCTACATCCCGTCGGAGCTCGGCACTCTCCTCTTTCTCCGGCGACTCAACCTCCACAGCAACAACTTCCACGGCTCCATTCCTTCCCAGCTCTTCAACGCCACCTCTCTCCACAGCATCTTCCTCTACGGTAACAACCTCTCCGGTCCTGTTCCCCCCTCGATCTGCACCCTCCCGAGGATCCAAAACCTCGATCTCTCCAACAACTCGCTCTCCGGCGAAATCCCCGGCGTGCTCAAGAAATGCAAGCAGTTGCAGAGGCTGATCCTCGCCAGGAACAAAATCTCCGGAGAAATTCCGACCGGAATTTGGTCGGATATGGAGAATCTGGTCCAGCTCGACCTCTCCTCAAACGAACTCAGCGGCCCGATCCCCGACGACATCGGCGACCTCAAATCCCTCTCCGGAACACTAAACTTCTCCTCCAACCACCTCTCCGGGAAGCTCCCGAAGTCGCTCGGCGACTTACCGGTGACGGTGAGCTTCGATCTCCGGCACAACAATCTCAGCGGAAAGATACCCGAAACGGGGTCGTTTTCGAACCAAGGCCCAACGGCTTTCCTCGATAACCCTCTGCTATGCGGCTTCCCTCTCCAAAAGCCGTGTCGGAACACGGCTCAGAGCTCCCCGGGAAGACCAAATTCGGCCCGGGAATCCAATAATGGGCCGCCCAAGAAGGGCCTGAGCCCAGGCGTGATAATTCTAATCTCCTTCGCCGACGCGGCCGGGGTGGCTTTTATCGGTCTGATAATCGTTTACATTTACTGGAAGAAAAAGGACAATGCCAATGGATGTAGCTGTACGGGGAAGAGGAAGTTCGGGGACAACGAGAAGACACATTTGTGTTCGTGTCCTTGTGTTGGCAGTTTTGGGAACGAGGATTCGGAAATGGAGGATCATGACAAGGCCGAGAGCGGGAAAGGAGGCGGTGGTGGTGGGGATTTGGTGGCAATTGACAAAGGATTTACGTTTGAGCTTGATGAGCTGCTGAGAGCGTCTGCTTATGTGTTGGGGAAGAGTGGGTTGGGGATTGTGTACAAGGTTGTGTTGGGGAATGGCGTGCCGGTGGCGGTAAGGCGCCTCGGCGAGGGCGGCGACCAGAGGTATAAGGAGTTTGCGGCGGAGGTGCAGGCCATTGGGAAGGTCAAACATCCAAATATTGTCAAGCTTAGAGCCTACTATTGGGCTCCCGATGAGAAGCTTCTTATTAGTGATTTCGTTTCCAATGGCAACTTGGGCACTGCTCTTCGTGGTACGTTTTATTTGCTCCCTTTATTTTTTCTTGACAATTTTTAGTCAAGTATAAAAATAAAAAACAATTCCTATCTTTAGAATTTTGTTAAGTTCTATTATTAGAGTTGTGTGATCTAAATAATTGATAGAATCCATTTTTTTTTCATACCTCATAAAAGAGAATTCTCTCCGGTTTTTATAAAGCAAAAATGTTTCTTTTTTTTTCTTTGTTGGTATATTGTTGTTTTGTGTCTGCTTTGATTGTCTTTTTCTAGCTTGTTAGCGATTCTGGGCAGTTTTTATTTTTGGTTAAGAGCACTGGTAGGGCGGAGTCTCAGTCTTTGTTCGGTTTAATTGCGAATTTGCTGCTTACAGCTGTGCCTAGAATTATCTATTTAGGCGTTAACTATAGTAGGACTGTGTTTTTGTTTTGTTTTGTTTTTTTTTTGGTTGGGTTTAATGAGAGTTTGGAGGTGTAAATAAACTAATCATTAATTACTAATCATGAACTTGGCATTGATGGCACGCATGGGTAGATGGATTGGATGGGCTCAGTCTCTTTCTCTTTTGCAATCCCAAAGTTTCTTGCTTTCGGTGTATATATATGAGAAATTGTGCTCTGCTTCCATTGCTCAGTCAGTGTATTTAAATCTTCTTTATATTTTCCTGAAATCAGTTAACAAAATCAATGCTAAATCCGAAAACGCAAATCTATGCCTCAAAAAAGGCAAATTTTTGTGGATGCTTTTTGGTTTAAAATCTTACCTTTCTGTCTTTGTTACAAGTCAAAAAAGAGAGAAATTCCCAATCGTAGCACAACTGTCTTGAAAGGCACTTAACTGCGGGTAAATTAGGTGGCACGAGTCTCACCTGGCGTGAGATCTAATAAACAAAGTGGTCCCACAAACTTCTTTCCATGCCCACGTGGCTGAGGGTCTTGAGCATCTCTAGAGGTCGTTTACAGCATGTTGGGTGGGGCCATATAATAATAATAATACTGATCCAGGAGTATTGTTTTCGGCGTTCTCATCTCTCTTTAATAAATGCTGTAGACCACCATGGCTTTTCGGCCTTGTAATCATCCGCTCTATCGTTCTTTATTTATTTCTAATATTTATTAATTTATTTGTTGCGTCTCTTCTTTTCTTTGTCTTTTCTGGTATAAAATTTATTTTGGAATTTGCTTCGAGTTACGTTCTTGCCTTTTCTGGAATTTTTTTTTGGCTTTCAAGCATCAATCAAAAGCGTCAAAAAATGCAACTTTTGTTACTCATAAGAAACGAAAGGCTTCTCCTTTTTCTCAAAATCAAACCTTTGTGCTAATTTTCTACCATCCAATCTATAGCCTGAATAGGTCGATACGGTTGCGACGCTTATAAGTTACTTGCCCTTTACCCCATGAATGGGCATATTGGATGGAACATTTCTATTTTATTTTCAGACAATTTTTATGGCATGACACAAAAAATACTTTACCAGCTTTGGACCGTTTTAGTCATTTACTTTAAATTTACATATACGTATAAAGATAGTTATAATGTGATTCAATGGTCTCCACTCGTACCATATCAGTATTTATTTATGTAGTTGGTGAAAAATTTGTGATTAATCTAGCAGTGTATGACCCTTGAATTGAAACTTTTGACTCTACATGACAGGCAGAAATGGTCAGCCATCAACGAGCCTCTCATGGGCTACGAGGCTGAGAATCGCCAAGGGAACAGCCCGGGGATTGGCGTACCTCCACGAGTGCAGCCCCAGAAAGTTTGTCCATGGAGACATCAAACCCTCCAACATCCTCGTCGACAACGAATTCCAACCCCACATCTCCGATTTCGGACTCAACAGACTCATCAGCATAACAGGCAACAACCCCTCCTCAGGAGGCTTCATTGGCGGAGCTCTTCCTTACTTGCAGTCCGTCCAAACAGAGAAAACCAACAACTACCGAGCCCCCGAGGCTCGTGTTCCCGGCAGCAGGCCGACGCAAAAGTGGGACGTGTATTCCTTTGGAGTCATTTTGCTCGAATTGCTCACCGGTAAGTCTCCAGAGCTCTCCCCGACGACGTCGACGTCGGTGGAGGTTCCTGACCTCGTGAGGTGGGTGCGGAAGGGATTCGAGGAGGAAAACCCGCTTTCGGACATGGTCGACCCAATGTTGCTCCAGGAAGTGCATGCAAAGAAGGAGGTGATTGCGGCGTTTCATGTGGCCCTGGCTTGTACCGAGGCAGACCCTGAGATTCGGCCTCGGATGAAAACCATCTCGGAAAATCTTGAAAGGATTGGAACGTGATAATGAGATGAGACTTTTAGAATGGACTTAACGAGAACTTGTTCAAAAGTTTTCTTGGATTTTCAAGAGGGCAGTACTTAGTCAGCATTTTGCTTCATGTTGAATTGGACATGGTTTTGGCAGCCGTTCGGGATCTTCCTCGAGCTCAATGATATTCAAGATGATCTTTTGAAAGGCCAACTTATTATTCCTGACCAACCTCCATTTTTTTTTTCCTTCAAAAGTCTAGCAGTTTTTGGATTATTATTTTGATTATACATATGTTCTTCCTCTTCTGTTACAAATCAGAAGTGGCTTCATTTTGTAATTTAAATTTTTAATTCTGTGTACCACCAATCTCGGAAGAATGTGCTTGAAATAATGTCAATTTATGTTCCCTCCAAAATGTTAGTCTTTTTAAACGACATGTTATTCGTTTTACAAAGGGAAACGACACGTAGTATATTGACATAAACGACAACGTACTTGCGTAAAGGAATTGTTGTTTAATTCAAATATCTAACCTCCGGTAATGTATGAAATTTAGAACACGTTTGGTTTATGGATTAAAATCATGTGATTAAAATTATTTTCGATTTACGTGTATTTTTTGTGAGAGAAAAGACTGTAGCGAACTACGAACTATGATTCGATTCAGAAAACGAATCTAGGTACCAAACATCCTCTTACTTTTGAGAATTCACTTAGTTATATGGGAAGCTTACAAATAACCCTCTTATTTTTTTTTTTTTCGATTTCATATAAATATGTATATATATATATATATTTTTTTTTTAATGAAAAACTGTAGGAAATGGCATGTATTTGGTGTAAGTTAAAATATCCTAAAACATCTGTAAAAATGTTACCCTTTTTTTATTTTGACATAAGTAAAAAATTTCCTTTCGTCATTGGAAGCAATAAAGTTCATTAAAATAAAAATAAATATAAAAGTAAATGGGGATATGTTTTCATGTTCTGATAAAAACTCATAATAAACATATTTTTACAGGGACTATAATAAACTTATTTTTATATCCTATAGATCAGTTGTAAAAAAATTAAGGGTTGTTCTTTTAGAGTGTAATTTTTGAGTTAAATTTGAGTTATAATTTGAGTTAAAATTGTAAGTTGAGTAAAGTTGAATAAAGTTAGAACTTAAAAAAACGTGAACTTGAATAAAATTATAACTTGAGTTTAAACTTTTTTTGAGTTTTGTTGCAAAAGAACAACCCCTTAGCTTTTGTTATTTGAAACGCAGTAAAGTTCATTAAAAAAATAAAATAAAAGAACATGTAATAAACATATTTTTAAAGTTAAAAGGGGATAATAGATAACACTTATTTTTAACTTAACGCATGTGCATTGCACGTGCTCCAAATAAACTCTCCTCCTCATCCTCCTCCTCGTCCACTCTCGTTCCCCACTCCCATCCCCCAAACGACCGACCTGCAAAACGTAAAAACAGCACCAGAAATTGAAATTCTAATCCCTCAAAAGAGAAAGAAATCGACAAGGTTTGGTTTTTATTATCATTTTTTACCCTTTTTTCACACTTAATTAGGCCTTATTTTACTTCAGATTTCTGATAGGCATATTTGAAAAAGTAGGAAATTGATTCGAGACGAGAAATCCAATTAGGTTTTTCCCAAATCAGAGTTTTCAGATGTCCTTGTATTCGCCGATCTTTTTTTTTTTGGTGGATGAAGTTAGGGTTTTTTGCACTCAAATTTTTGTATGAACTTTTTGTACTCGTAGATTTTGCTGATCTGAGCTCTCTAGGGTTTGTAATTGGTTTTTTTTTTTTTTTTTTTTTCATTTCTTTTTGATTTGTAACGAAAGTTTGGCACTTTATTTTTACGAAAACCTGTTTGAATTTAAGAATTTTTTGGAAATTGTTTTTCACTTACATTTTCGCTCCATATGCAGGTGCCAGTTTTGTAGTGCTGTTCAGTATATGGTTTCTTCAACTATATAATGGAGGTTTGTATTTTTTTTTTCTTTGGAAATATAAACGCTGCTTTTCTGAGATAGACATGGAAATTTTTGTTGATGTTCATTTTTTGATTCTTTCAGAAGAAGCAAGGGATTGCTGAGACTATTGATCTTGACAAGACTACGGTCACTTTGGAAGCTGAGAAGAGCAGCAATGGGGGTTTGTACCTTCCCGGGAAGGACAGAGTTGTATTTAAACCTCCCGAGAGGAAATCCATACTAGGTATAAATTTTATTCACACTTTTTCTTTGTTGTTTGTTTGAAGTAGTTTCTTGTGCAGTACTCGTTTGATGCTAACTGGAAGAATTTGGCAAGTCAAGTTAATGAAGTTTCTTTACGATTTTTTGTTCTAATTTGTGAATATAATAGGGCTTGATGTCCTAGCTAATGCAAAGCGGGGAGAGTCGAAGGTTGATGGCGGCTTTAAAGTCCCGAGAGATAGAGTTTCTTCTCTTGTGGCATCTATGGAGGAAGAGGAGAACAATGGATCCACTGTAACAGACGAAACTGGGAGTAATACATTCTCTGGTAAACGTAATCCTGCTAGCAGGCGATATCGTGAAGTGGCCATGGATGAGACACTGGATAGAGGTATGTTTTTTGGTTTTGGTTTGTTACCGACCGACATCTTTAGATTGTTATGAATTGATTGTAGTTTGGTTATATGTCCTGTTCTATTTAAGAAAACGTTCCCAAGTTTTATGAAATAATTAGCTATAGATTTCAAAAGTTGATGCCTATTCTAATTAATTTACAAATGTATTATTAGATGATAAGTAAAATTCATCCGCAGATCACAATTGTAGTGTTGTTAATGTATTAATCCGCGCCCTATACCTGTTTGGATGGGACAACCCGCCTTCTTTATTTGGCAGGGGAAAGATGAGTTTTCTCCATTGGACTAGCATTCATCTGAATTTAAGGATTGGAAGTTACAATTTATTAGTTATAGATACATTTGTAGTTCTTGGTTTGTTTTTGGTTTTTAGCCCTATTCATGGCAGCCATTACTCCTTTTTGGGTTTTGGCTTTCATTGATTCTTAGGTTAAGATTATCATTGAAAATATATGGCGTGCTTCATGGGGTTTTGATATTGAGATGATGTTTGAAGGAGACACACATGATATAAAATGTATTGGATTCTATGGTTACAAAAACTGGAGAAATTAGATTGTTGACGTCCATAGGCATAGGATTAATTGGCGGCTTCTTTTTTATTTTATTAATTTTCTTTTGAATTATAAAACAATAATACTCTGCAGTCTATATACATATTATTACCTTGTTATTTTTATGGCGTTTTCTCATATTTTTTTCTATTGATCTTTTGGTGCCCTGATGAAATTGGAATCCTTGACTGCAGAAAGTACAGTAACAGAAGAAGAACAAGTCAGAGAACATAAACCTTCAGACGTAAGTTTATATTTTGACCTTCTTGCAAAAAAAAAAAAAAAAACACAAGAAAGTTTTTAATTTTTGACCAAGTGCTATTTTATCGCCGGTATTAGTATTGTGTGCTCTCTTTCATTGCTTATTTACTTTAAAGGCCTCAAATTTGCTTCATTTGTTTGTGGGTCCAACTTTTTTCTTCTGCTTATTCAGTTTGATTTTAATATCTTATAATTAGGAATCTTGGTGATTAAGACCTTTTTAGACATTATCAATTTTGATATGCTCCATATATTGTGTTTGAATTAAGGTTTTGTTCATATATGTGCAGGGTTCTCAGAGCATACGGTCAAGGAGCCCTAGGTATGAAATGGATGACTATGTTAGTGAGAGAAGAAGGTATAGGGACGACAAAGATGGCCGTGGTAGAGATTACAAGGTGCGCTATGACAGGGATGACCGTCGCGGTGAAAGAAGGGATTACAGGGATGACAGATCTGACAACAGGAGGGTAATCCACAGACATAGTAATGATGAGAACTATCATTCTTATGGTAGGGAAACATCTGGCAGATATGAACAAGGGTATGGTGGAGATTATGGAAGAAAGCGAAGTAGATATGAAAGTTCAAAGAGGGGATCTGGTATGTATTTCTGTGTTTCCTTGACTTCTAAGTTCTGAGATACAGTGGTAATAAAGCATAAACATACATTTGCATTTTGCTACTGCGGTACCAAATGAGCAAATTTTTTTGTCATGCAGTTGTTCCAAAGATTTGTTATTGATTATATATATTATCCAGCTGTACAGTTGCATATTATTTAAATATTTAGCAAACATGTCTGAGTACTTTTGACTCGTATAAATTTTTGTTATTTGTAGAAACACACGTTATTACTGATTTTACTTTCAAAATGGTCAAATACTTCAGGCAGATCTGACTGGGATGATGGGAAATGGGAATGGGAAGATACACCCCGTCGAGATGGCTACTCTAGTTCTAGCAGGCGCCATCAACCTTCACCATCCCCTATGCTGGTTGGGGCCTCACCTGATGCAAGACTTGTATCCCCATGGTTAGGTGGCCATACCCCTCATTCTTCTGGTGCGTTACTTGGATGATGGAACTAGCTATTGTTTCGGATTATATTAGTTTAGGCAGATAGATTGACCTTGGGTTTGATGCAGGTTCTAATGCTTCTGCCTGGGACCATGTCTCACCATCCCCAGTTCCAATACGCGCTTCTGGATCTTCAGTCAGGACTTCAAGTTCTAGACACAATGGGAGGTCCTATCAGCCTTTTTCTGCAGAAGCTTCACAATCGTACGAGGTAAATTAGTATTGGAAAATCTTGGAAACTTCAACAGCCAGTTAGCATCCATTCATTCATGGAAATGAGATATTATTCCTTGTCTTTTCTTTGTTCAGGAAAAGGGAGTTGGATATTGTTCTTTGTCATAGAGTTGCACGATTTTATTGTTATTTATTTTTTCAACATGCTATAAATTTACCATGTTGGCCTTGTCAATGTCTACAGGATGAAGGAATGGGAAAGAATGATTCAGCTGAAGAACACAAGTATGAGATTTCTGAAAGTATGCGCTTAGAGATGGAATATGATGCTGACCGTGCATGGTAATGTTCAATGTGTGTGTGCATGAGGATTATGAAATTTCGAGGGGCAAGACAGTTGCTAACTCTAACATAATCTTGTTTACTTGCTATATAGGTATGACAGAGAAGAAGGTAACGCAATGTTTGATACTGATAGCTCATCATTTTTTCTCGGAGACGAAGCTTCATTTCAAAAGAAAGAAGCAGAGTTAGCCAAAAGACTGGTATGTTAGATTGTCTTGTATATTTATTGATTTGTCTGAATTATTTCCTCCTTGGTGTACACGGGATATTGAATTGTGCATGGGAATCAAGTTCTATTTTTTTTTTCTTTATGCTGATACAGTTGTGATTCTGTATACTGCCTCTAATATGAATTTAAATGGAACGTATTTGACAATTATGCTTTTTTTAAGAACTACTCTTCATCTTTGGTACTTTGATTTACTTCATTGTCTTTCTAATTTTATAAAACACTACTTTTTTTCCTGTTATATCTTAAACGTTCCAAATCTGTTTATTGTTTTCACCCTCCTTACATAATTTTATATCTTTGGGACAGGTGCGGAAAGATGGAACTAAGATGTCACTTTCTCAAAGCAAAAAGTTGTCTCAACGCACTGCTGATAATGCTCAGTGGGAAGACAGACAACTATTGAGGTCAGGTGCTGTTCGTGGCACTGAGGTACAGACTGAGTTTGATGATGAAGATGAACGCAAGGTCATTCTTCTTGTACATGGTAAGAAAATTTACAGTTAGACATCCTAGTTCACTGTAATATGATTTAACTTGCAACTACTGCAAAGAAGTCACTATCTCAGAAAACTAACTGTCCTTTACCTACTGTTGTGCCAGATACGAAACCTCCGTTCCTTGATGGGAGGGTTGTTTTTACTAAGCAAGCAGAGCCAATAATGCCAATAAAGGATTCTACATCTGATATGGCTATAATTTCACGCAAAGGATCCGCTCTAGTAAGGGAAATCCATGAGAAGCAAAGTATGAACAAATCACGCCAGCGCTTTTGGGAGCTTGCAGGCTCCAAACTTGGTGATATCCTCGGCGTTGAGAAAACGGCGGAGCAGGTATTTTACTTTAGAGATGAGGCTGTAAATTTAAATCATCCCTTATTGCCCAACGCTAATGATTTCAATCATTTATCAGATTGATGCAGATACCGCAGCTGTAGGAGAACATGGTGAAATTGATTTCAAGGAAGAAGCAAAGTTTGCACAACATTTGAAGAAGGGGGAAGCTGTGAGTGACTTTGCAAAGACAAAAACCTTGTCACAGCAACGGCAGTATCTGCCCATCTACTCAGTTCGGGATGAGTTACTGCAGGTGTAATGTTATTCAACTTATTCTGATTATATGTATTGGAATTTGGAAGGAACTTGAATTTTTAGTTTTGGTTTCAGTTGGTTATGCCTTTCATATACTTTTGAGCACCGAGCCTATGATATATAGATGAGTTCATTTGCATCGATGCATGCACACATGTCTTGCTGTGCACTTTTTTAGTCTGTTTTGAACTTTTATTCTACAGGTAGTTCGTGAAAATCAGGTCATTGTCGTTGTTGGAGAAACTGGTTCAGGAAAGACAACTCAATTGACGCAGGTTCACCTACACTTCTTTTTGTTGCAACCAAAATGGTTGTGCATTTGTTAAGGTTTTTGAGGGTGGTGTGTGTATCTCATCAATTGGCATTTGACTTGTGATTTTTTTTTTTGGGACAGTATTTACATGAAGATGGCTACACTACAAATGGGATTGTGGGATGCACCCAACCTAGGCGTGTGGCAGCAATGAGTGTTGCAAAAAGAGTCAGTGAGGAGATGGAGACTGAGCTTGGTGATAAAGTTGGTTATGCTATTCGTTTTGAGGATGTGACAGGGCCAAATACTATAATAAAGGTTCATTTCCCCTCTTCATCTCTTCCTATAAGCTCACTAGAACAATATTTGTTGACATGTCCCCATAGGCAATCATTATTCATAGTGGTTATTGAATTACTGGTAACACAAACCTCTACAGTCTTATTTCGAAGTTTTTAAGTTTTTTGTTTTTTTGTTCCCCCCCTTCTTTATAGATGCAGAAATTGTTTCAGAGGTTGTCACTTACACTTTTATAATACTACATGTTTATTCTGTCTATTTCTTGCTTATAGTACATGACGGATGGAGTACTTCTGCGTGAGACACTTAAGGATGCTGATCTTGAGAAGTATAGGTAATTGTGAATTGTATATTTAATTGTTTTTACACTTGATTGGTTATTGCAACCAAACAAAGTCATTATTTTATTGGTCTTTTTTTTATTTTTTATTTTAGGGTCATTGTGATGGATGAAGCCCATGAGCGATCACTGAGTACAGATGTTCTTTTTGGAATTTTGAAAAAGGTTGTTGCCCAGCGTCGTGATTTCAAGCTCATTGTGACATCTGCTACTCTCAATGCACAAAAATTTTCAAATTTTTTCGGAAGGTAATCTTTTGTCCTCGTCTTTTGATCTTGCGGTCATCTTTGGCATCAACCTGCTGAATGTAATTAATTTCTGAATGTGTTGCAGTGTTCCAATATTTCACATTCCCGGGAGAACATTTCCTGTTAATACATTGTACAGCAAAAGCCCGTGTGAAGATTATGTTGAAGGTGCAGTGAAGCAAGCTATGACTATTCATATTACTAGCCCTCCAGGCGATGTTCTCATTTTTATGACTGGCCAAGATGAAATTGAGGCAGCTTGTTATTCCTTGGCGGAACGCATGGAACAACTTATCTCATCCACAAAGAAAGCAGTTCCAAAGCTCTTGATACTCCCCATATATTCACAGCTTCCAGCTGACTTGCAAGCAAAAATATTTGAAAAAGCTGAAGATGGAGCTCGGAAGTGTATTGTGGCCACCAACATTGCTGAGACGTCTTTGACAGTAGATGGAATATTGTATGTCATTGACACGGGATATGGAAAAATGAAGGTCTACAATCCTAGGATGGGTATGGATGCCTTGCAAGTATTCCCTGTCAGTCGTGCTGCTGCTGACCAGCGTGCTGGAAGAGCTGGAAGAACTGGGCCAGGTACATGTTATCGGTTGTACACAGAAAGTGCATACCTAAACGAGATGTTGCCCAGTCCTGTGCCAGAGATCCAAAGGACCAACCTTGGAAATGTTGTCTTGTTGCTCAAATCTCTGAAAGTTGAGAACTTACTTGATTTTGATTTCATGGATCCGCCTCCTCAAGACAATATCCTAAATTCTATGTACCAATTATGGGTCTTGGGTGCTCTTAACAATGTTGGAAGCTTGACCGACCTTGGATGGAAAATGGTGGAGTTCCCATTGGATCCCCCTCTTGCTAAGATGCTTTTGATGGGTGAACAGTTGGGCTGTGTAGATGAGGTTTTGACTATTGTTTCAATGCTTTCGGTGCCATCAGTATTCTTCAGGCCCAAAGACAGGGCAGAGGAGAGTGACGCTGCGCGTGAGAAATTCTTCATTCCAGAGTCTGACCACTTGACGCTCTATAATGTTTATCAACAATGGAAACAACATGATTATCGAGGAGACTGGTGCAATGACCATTTTTTGCATGTTAAAGGTTTACGGAAAGCTAGAGAGGTAAGATCACAGCTGCTGGATATTTTGAAGACGCTGAAAATTCCTTTGACATCATCATGGCCCGATACAGACATTGTGCGAAAAGCCATTTGTTCTGCATATTTTCACAATTCGGCGAGATTAAAGGGTGTGGGAGAATATATCAATTCCAGGAATGGAATGCCATGCCATTTACATCCCAGCAGTGCTCTCTATGGCATGGGTTGCACACCAGACTATGTAGTGTACCATGAATTGATTTTGACGGCGAAAGAATATATGCAGTGTGCAACGGCAGTGGAGCCGCAGTGGCTCGCTGAACTGGGGCCCATGTTCTTTTCTGTTAAGGACTCGGACACGTCATTGTTGGAGCACAAGAAGAGACAAAAGGAAGAGAAGACAGCCATGGAGGAAGAGATGGAGAATCTGAGGAAGGAGCAAGCTGAGTTGGAGAGAGTAAACAAGGAGGAGGAGAGGGAAAAGAGGGCTAAGCAACAGCAGCGTGTGGCAACGCCAGGGTTGTTGCCCAAGGGAACTTCGACCTATCTGAGACCAAAGAGGCTCGGTTTGTAGATGTGAAATGTATTATGCTTAATAGATGAATCTTTTTTTTTTTTTCCCTGAAAAGGCAAGTGTTGTAAATTTATGACTTAAACACGAGTTTTTACCCTATTTTCAAGAGAGAGGGTAAATGAAAAAGAAAATAAAACCTTCATTTACTTTTATTTTTCCGTAATTTGTAAATTTATCCATTGCAATACAAACTTAAAAGTGTCGTGTCATGTGGTCGGATAGTGCTTTTTCTTGGTCAGCACGCTTCAATTTCCGTTAATTTCTAAACTTGGTGTTGTTGGGAATTTGTACGTTCTGTCCTTGAAGGGATAACAGGTATATATATACTCCGATATGTTTATTTGCAGACGTTCTTTTTAGTTGCCATAGATGGGAGTAATTATGTTCTTAGCCTATTCACATTAAATCTATTGCAACTTTATGCGCTGTGCAAATTTGTGCAAATTTGTTCTATTGTATTTTGAATTTATTTGTAGGACAAGGTACCGTGACGCCTTTACACTTAAATTTCAAAATGCTGATTCATAATCGGGAAATTCAAGATTTTTGTGAACTACATCTGCATGAAGCACGTAGAAGAAAGAAAGAGATGAGTGCTACAATTGCTAATGAAATAATTGATATAGGGAGTGGCATTACTATTTGGTGAAAGTCTCGTGTAACTCAACTCTTAAACTGATTGCAATGTCATCAAATATATCATCCGACTCATTTTTAGTTAAAAAATCTTTTTTGGTATTTTTGTAACTTTGTAACTAGCCTGAATAGAGTGCTAGAAGTAGTATGTCAAATAAAAAATATTAATCGTGTTTGGAATTGATCTCAATTTTATTTTTCACGTTTGTTGAAAAAGAAAAAATGAAAATGTTTCCAAAACGGCATTTGGCACAATAAAGACAAAAAACGGAAATGAAAATGATTTTTTAGTTTAGTCATTTTTCATTTTCTCCTCTCTCGAGCAGAGAGAGAGAGAGAGAGACATTAATAGGTTTTTTTACACTGAAAATAATCTCTTGATAAAACTACCAGACGCATTTTCAAAAATAATTTCTATTTGAGATTGAAAACATTTTCATTTTTATTTGCATACAAAAAATAAAATCATTTTAAAACGAGTTCCAAACGCGCCTATTGTTTCCAAGTTACTTCCTCGAGATGCAATATAATAATAATAATTATTATTATTATTATTATTATTATTGGCAAAAAGAAAGATGGCTGTGTCATGTAGTGAAACCTCAGTTTCTTGTTAGCTATGATGAAATTCCTAACAATAAAAATTTGAAAAATTTGCACGCAGTAATTACAACCAAATGACATGAGAAGGATGTATGCAATATGCGAAAAGTATTACTATAGACTGTCAGTAGACAGTGGATGTTTTAAGCGGATATAAGTGCAGTTGGGGGCTTGAAGCTAATAGGAATACAAGCAACGACATAAACAGCAATTTTGTTCTTGACCTTCCTCAAGACCAAAGCCTTGTCACTACTCCATTCGATTACTGCGAGGATCACCTTCTTGATATACTTCTTTCTAGTGTTGTTTTTACTCTCCATCTTCTTCGGCAGCTCTTCTTCATTTCTTTCTTCCTCTCCTCCCCACCGAAGTGGATAGCTCCTCAAGAACACCCTTCTAGTATTGTAGTCTTCGTCGCGGAAGCTCCTCGAGCGCAACCCATCCTGCCCGGGGCCTTTCCCGTTCTCCTCGGGGCCTTTGGAATCCATACCTAAGAAGGAGCTGGCTAGGAATTTGCTCAATATTGCACATGGTTTTATATTGGGTGAAAAATAAAATTGGAGGAAAGTTTTGGCTTCAGGAAATTCAGTGAAGGACAAAGATAAATCCTAGGCGAAAAGGACATAATAACAAGAAATATATCTCATAGTTGAAAACGATGGTTAAACCTTGCATTTGGCCTTTCCTATGTTTGAAATGAATATTCCTCTACTACTAAATATATTTTACGTGACTTTCACCCCAGACGACGTTTTAATGTGTTCTAGCGGGACATGACATTATATTACATATATTTAATTATAGTTTAAAATATCTTCAAAAAAATATATGCAAATTGTTAACATCTTATCTTCCCACATGGAATGACATTTAAAAGTTGGTTCTGTGCATTTATGTCTTAAGTTATCCTTTCCTCTCTTGGAGTACGGGTAGATGTACAATTAACTTCGTTGAAAACGATGGCGGGTAGTTGTACATGACCTTAGTTGTAATGTCTATAGAAAATTACAATTAAATGACCAAAAAAAAAAAGGGAAAAAGAAAAAAGAAAAAGCAGAATGCCGTCAAGGGGACACTAAATCTGTCCAATCAATATTCTTGACCCAAAAAAAAAAAAAAAAAAAAAAAGCCCACAATGTATGCACCTTAAATTTCAAAGGTTGTGCCTCTGGAAAAATGTCTCTTACCAACAAGGCACGTTGAAAACGATGACAGAGTTTATCAAAATCGAAAACAACAAAAAGCATGAAATCATGAGCTTTGCCAATACCGCTACGTAAGAACTTACTCTGCCACCGTATCTTATTCTCTTGATAAGAACTTCTTTTGCCACCCTTAAACTTAACTTATTTTGCCACCTCCACTTGTTTTCTTGATAAGACGTAAGAACTTCTCACTTCTCTCCCAGATTGTAAATCGATCTCTCCCTATTACAATTTTATAAAAACCTTTCCCTTAATTGGCTAAGATTCATAAACCACATATAATCAGCATCTGTGACATGTTTCCGACATGAGCATGATTGACAAAGTCCAACATTTTACTTTTTACTTCATTATTGGGTCAGTGTTCAAAGTTGTAAAGAAATTATAGCCTCTGAAAAACGACAGGACATGCAACATAACCAACCTGGCAAATGAGCAACCACTCCAAAAAGCTCAATTTTCTTCTTTTTTTTTTAATAATTTTTTTTTTTTTTTAAAGCTGGAGATCCCGAAAGCAGCTTTCTCATAGATTTTTTTTTTATTTTTATAATTTCCTTCTTTTTTTATTTTTGATAATTTGATAATTGCTTTCTCATAGAGTGTTGCAGCCTAGTAAAAAGAAGTAATAATGAAGAAGGATAACAAAGCTTATAGTGAAAGAAATATCCAAGTAGGACCCACCCCACAGCAGATAGCCATTACTTTGCTTTCAAGACCAATCCGCTTTCTTCACAGGTTTTGGTTGAGCTAATTTCATTCCTTTTAAGCCTTGAGCCAACTAACTCCTCTTATTTACATCTTTTCGATATCTCACTCTGTTATGCAGAGAACAGAAAATGAGCTTCTGTTATATAATGTAAGTTCATCTTATAGTTCTTTCTTTTTTTTTTGGAAATGGGCAACTGTATTCAAACTCAGAGGGGTACAAACACTGCTTTAGAACCCAAACGCTTGAGCCATGACAACGGTACTGAGACTGTGGTGATCAATATCCCAATTCAGGAAAGCTCCATCAGTTCACAGCGCCAAATTTCAGAGATCAGTGTAATCAAGCCTCCGACATCGAGTTTCCCAGAACCAAGTATGATTCTAAACTTTTAGTGAAGTCAATCTTTTCTATGAAAAGTTTCGTTTTTTGCCTCTTTTTTTTTTTTTTTTTTTTTTTTCCCTCTGTGATATGTGTACATTGCATAACTTTTCGAGACAGACTCAGTTTAGGCTTTCTGTAACTATATTGTTAATGGTTTGAATGAAAAAAGTGCGTTTTTGTGTGTTTATTTCTTTCATTCTTATATTACTTTTTTTTTTTTTGCTTGTTTGTATTATGAGTTCTGTTATCTCTGTAGGTAGCAAAGAAGAGGTGTTTTATGATTCTATTGTCTCCATAGAATCTGATTTTGAAGACTTCTACAGTGCCAATGGTGGTAAGATTACCTGCAGAATGCCACAGTTTTGTTTGTTTTTTGTTTTTTGTTTTGTTTTTGCCCCTTTATTGAGTAGAAAATGATATTTTGTATAGATACTACACCGTCTTCAGACGACACGACAATCCACATAAGTAGAGAAGGAGAAACCTTTCAAGCCGAAAATACCATTTCCATTGATAACACAACAGACTCCCAACGCGGACCCTCTTCAAACAAGCTTCTAATCGAGTATCTTGATCACGAAAGCTTCAACAGCGATGGCAATCAAATGTCAAGTCAGAAGGCAGATCACGAAGCTGATCCCTCCATTAGTAATCTCTCTTCAAACTCGTCGAATAAAGGCTCAAACATGTCCATAGTAAACCTTGTTCGTAGAGGTAAAAGAAGTCAAAACAATACAAGTTCCAACTCAGAGAGCATATCAAATGCAAGACGGCCTGCAAAGTCCTGTCTTTCAAATCTGGTCCAAAGTCTGAGCTTTAGCCAGAAGAAGAAGGCGATTAGTACCGCTTAGATAACGTGTGGTAGGAAAACAGCTATTAGGCATTTTGATCTGTAGCACTATGAAGAAGTTTGCATTGGAATTCCTCACACGTGCAGCCACGTTTCTTTCCTAGGTTTCTTTTTCTTTCGAGTGATTGATTGATTTGCGAGAGTTGGATTTTGACATTTTTGTGCTGGCTGCCGAGTTCTAGCTGAGGCTTTCCCATTTCATGGTTTTCATGGACCAGAAAAGAAGATTTTGTGACACAACCACTGTTGAGATTATTGTAAATGATTAAGAGTTTGTAGTTTTACTTTTGCGTGAGTTGATTGGTATATATATATATATATATATATATATATATATATGAGATATATGAATGCACATACATATGTTAGCAGTAAGTTTATTTGAAAACTGGAGTCTTCTATACACTCCACACCAGAATCCCAACTTTATCTCAAATTACCATTGGTTTACCAAAAAAAAAAAAAAAAAAAAAAAAAAAAAAAAAAAAAAACACAAAAAAAAGTTCCCCGGGAAAAAAAAAAAAAAAAAAAAAGAAATGAAGAGACACACACAATATGATGTCCCTGGCTCATCAGAAATTGAAAATTCTAACACACAATTTTTGCTTCTGTTTTAAGCTAATAACTCATTTATCTTAGTTAGTTTGCTGACATACTCAGCTTTTATTGCAAACGAGCCATATAAATTGCAAAGAACAACAAAAGGCTTTTCTTTTCATGGTGTCTGCGGACTTGAAATATGCAATGCCTCGGAGACTTATTCATCAACATGGGGCCACGCACTGCCCAAAATACTACAACATATCCCACGAGAAAAGGTTTGCGACTTTTTGCCTCAGATTTCTTTGTTAAGAGTATCTTCAATGCAATACAAATTAGTATGCCAATGTTAGATATTAGCATGAAAGGAAGAAACCCACTCTCCAATTGAGAGTTAAGCGTTAAATTTGGCATCAAGTTCAAGAATAGCATACGTAAAATTTCGACATTTTAATTATTAATACTTGATGTATTGACCTTTTCATTTAATCAAGACATTATCATTTGAAATTATTATAAAAATTTAAATTTACTTTTACAAGTTTCAAAGCTTAATAATTATAACAAAGATAAATATAGCATTTGAAAAAAGTAAATGGGAACTATGATGGGTTTATAAGGGACTAGACTACTCTTAACTTTTTGAGTTGGATCCCCAATCTCTTATGGTAGAGCCCATGGTCCTAATAAATACATTATCTATTAGTGTACAAAATAGAACAGCGCATCGGACTAAAACAATATTTTTTGCCAAATGGTTTATGGCTCCTTAAAATAAAATAAAATAAAATAAAAAGAGGAAGCTTACAATGGCTATTCATTGACATTTGTTATCATCTGATGACTTAGATGCAAGATGTGCTAGCAGTGATAAAGACCGACTTTAAGATGCTTCTTGGGTGTACAATACGCAACTCTTTTCCCGTTTCTATGCTTTCTTTTTAATCAAAAAAGAAAAAACAGATCCCACTCAATTATACTGATATTATTAATTCTCTTTTCTTTTGTTGAAGAAATGGTTTGGTAGCAAATTAATATCTTCATTAACACAGAATGAGATCACAATTATTCACACTTATATATATATATATATATATCAGTTCATTTGGTACTTTACCTGACAACATAACACAAACGTATAATGGATGAGTAAATTAATATTAAATTGACTACGTAGGTGAAAATAGAAAACCAAGTAAAAAATGATCAAAAGTAGGGGAAAAGAAAAGGTACATGATCCACATTCCACACACATTAATCTCATCTTTCTATAATAATTACCTTGGTCTCTTTTCAACTCCCTCTTCCTTTGTAAACGAGCCACATTCACTGCAAGCGCAACAATGATCCTCTCTTTTACAGCATTAAGGAAGAGGAAGCATATATGAAAATCTCGAAGATTTGATCTTCGCCAAACTGCCACAAACGGCTAAAAATCGCATTATGAATCCAATCCCATGTTTACATTGAACCAAAACTTTTTACGGCCGATGTTAGATCCATCATTCATAGTTCCATCATCGTCTTTCGCAAGCTCATCAGCATGTCTCAAGGCGCGCGGAGCACATGGATCAAAAGTCTGGAGCTGAAGTTTCATCTGTTTTCCCTTTGGCCTTGTGGTTGTGGATTGCCTTGTTCACCACTTCCCTTGAGGCTAAGAGTTTGTTGAAAGTTCAGTTGTCGTTTAAAATTTCCCTTCTTTCTTTTGTCATCTATTCGCATATACATATATCAAGAGGACAAGGGAGTCGGAAGGTATCTCATCCTCTTCAATAGCTAACCTGACTATGATACATACATATATATATATGGATATAAACACACCTTATTTTATGTCTCACCATTACCAATATTATTGAGTCTTCATATGAGACATATGACTCAGGTGGCAAGAATACTTTATTAGATGTAATGCATTGCAGAAAAGAATCAAAATTGTAATGCACGAGTGGCGATAACACGCCACACCTTACTCGCGAACCCTGCTAACCTCTGCAAACACGTTTTTAATAAAGACTTATGCAGATCTTGCCCGCTAGTTGCACAACACTACACCTGCAAGATTGTAGCGTATTAATCATTAAGATAAATTAATATCACCCTAAATTATTAAAAATGCTGAAAACCCCTCTCATGTTGCATTCATTGTGTGTTGCAATCTCTGAATATTGAAAGAGATGCTCTAAGATTGTTTTCCATGTTACTACAATTGGGAAATGAGTTGGAGACATGGGTGGCCAGGGAACATTACGAAAACATCGGTGATATAGTGTTCAGATCCAAATCTGAATCTGAATCACACAAGTCATTAATTATGCATCATCATTTGAATAATAAAATGCTTAATGTCTTCCTCATCTCATGATATATAAACGTAGAGCTGATGGAAAACGAAACAAGGCAAAACTTGCGAAAGAAATCATTAGCAAATTTATTTTCAACGTCAAATATCTCTTCCTTGACAAGGAAAACAATGGCAGACTCAAAATTCCACTTCCATGTTCGCTCAAACAGCCTGCCCTCAAAATCACAAGGACTTGCATGAATGTGTCAAAAAGTTGCTTCTACTTCCCTCCACTCAACAAGCCTTTGTCCAAGGCCGCCAAGAGCAATGGGCTGACCAACTGGTGGATGGCTCTCTTAGGCTCTTGGATCTATGCAGTGCAGCCAAGGATGCCGTGTTGCATACAAAGGAATGCGCGCATGAAATTCAGTCGATCATGCGCAGAAGACGAGGGGCTGAAGTTGGTCTTGAGAGCGAGATCAGGAAATACTCAGCCTAAAAAATTATAATATAAGTTTGATCCAAATCTGTATCATAGATGTTATTATGCCTTAAAATTTGAATAACAAAATGCTCAATGATATATACATATATATATATATATATATGCACAGGCATAAAGAGGCAAAGCAAAGGCAAAACTACCCAATTGCAAATTCACTCTGGATGCTAATATCTCCTACTTGAGAAAGAAAAGAATGGCAGCCTCAAGAGTCGTCTTCTCAATTTTTTCATTGCACTTATGGACAAGAATAATTTTTTGTGATTCAACCATGGCTGAGTTTATGTAAAATCGGTGATATATAGTTACTTTTGCTGGCACAAAAATCATTGTTCCGCACCGTAGAGATATGAGTAAGCACAAAATACATATGAGATGACAAGTTTATTTGGAGAATCTGATGTAATACTACTACAGACCATAAATAGTGTCAACTTTATTTTGAATCCCCTCTAAGGTACAGGGGATTTACGACACACTGACAGGACTAACTAACCATGCAATATATATGTCCCTAACCCTAACACAAGATAGACTTCTTTCCTTCATCTTCCATGGCTCTTTACTTTCTTCAACATTCAGTTTTTGCATATAAGGATGCACTAGCTCGATCGCTGCAGTGAGCATACAATACAAACAGAGAATATTAAATTGATTATAAGGGAAAAACGTGTGCTTAGTTTAAGTTTTATCAAATAAGTCATTACATACCTCAGTTTGCGGGCGTATTCAGCTTTTTTCGCAGACGAGCCATTCGAACTGCAAAGAACGCCATGAGCTTTTCCTTCATGGCATCTGCGGACCTGAAATATGCATGCCTCAGAGACGTATTCATCAATAGGGTGCCACCTGATCATCATCTTCTTCTTCTGCACTTTGGCTGATCTCTTCTGAATTCTCACCATTGCTTGTAAACGAGCAATTGGTTGGCAATGGAGGCCCACAAAGGCCTGGATTACCCTCATAAATCCACGGATTGTCGAGGATTTGGAACTGGTTGGCAGACGGAATCTGTCCTGACAAGTTGTTATACGACAAGTTCAAATAGTTCAAGGATGTCATAGACGTCATGCTTGGAGGAATTGGGCCTGAAAGATGATTCCAAGAGTGATCAAGAGTTTCCAAGAGCTTCAAGTTGCCAACGTTTTCTGGTATCTTTCCCACCAAATGGTTCCGAGATATAAATTTAGAGTGCCTAATCTTGAGAGATTAGCAATTTCTTTTGGTATCTCTCCCCATAAATTGTTGCCTGAAAGATCTATCAAATTTACTAGTGCAACTATTCCAGTGTATTCAGTGAGCCTCCCTTTCACTGTCAACTCTAAATCTTAAGAAAAATATGAATACGTATTCTTAGAGAGTTAAAGTAGACCGAGGTAATAATTATTGCATTTTGAACATGATGTCAACTCAAAAAGCAAGTTTGAGTTGCATAAGAAGAGTTTGAGACTATTTTCAGATTGACTCGCTTCATCTTCGCTTCATCTTCTAACGTAAATAACTCGGACTCACTAGGGACACTTCTTAATATGTGGGCCGTCTTATATGTAGTCACGTCTTAAGAGAATAGTTATGGCTTGTCGCCCCCTTCCATTAATCCTATTAACATATTAAATTGTCCTTCCTACTACTTTTAATATAAAAGACATTATTACAGATGAAACGAACTGTATTTTTGTCGTTATTATTCTATTTCAATCCAATAATAATAAATAACCAAAAGAGACCATTATAATTAATTCAAATAAGATGCAGAGGATTGTTGAAGGGATAAGAGCTATTCAGCTTTATCAATGCTTTTCTCGTTTTGGTTTAGACTGTCTTTTGGATCTTCAAACGTGTTTTTGTTTGCTCATCCTTTTGCTTTCCTGCAACTCCAAGACATGATAAAGGCAGCGTTTAGTTGAAGGTTTTCGGATTCTGTTAGTTTTCTGATGTTGCTGCAAATCTCTGTAGTTTTGCTTCTGATCTCAAATATTGTGCGTTGAGTCAAGAACTTGCTTCTTCTCCCTGTTTTGAGAAACTCTTTCTCAGATTTGTAATTGCTCCATCATGTTCATTTTATTTAAGTGTTAATTCAAATATATTTTCTTATTCGCATTCTGATTTCAATCCACCAAACAAAACGCTACTCTAGTCTTTGATGATTTGATCAACAAGTTGTCTGTGAACACTTATAAGGTTTTGGTCAATTAATATTAACAATTCAGAAATCATTCTGACAAGCTAGAAAAAGCTGCCTTAAATAATGGATCTTTTAAGAAGGAAACATTTCTATTTTCTAAGTAGAACCAATTTGTTCCACCTGTACCATCTCATGTAAATTTAGCATAGATGAAAAATCCATATTATTGTCATATAGAACTATTTAGCATAGATGAAAAAACCTATACTTCTCATCGTATAGAACTATGGGGATGTATTTGTGGAAAGATAACACAAAAAATTAAATTAAATTAAATAAAAAAGAAAAGAAAATGAATAATATTCATAATTAGTTCTGAGTATACAAGCATATTGAGGAAAACAGCAAATGCCTTCATTATAACATCATGTACACTAGCATACATATTGTCCATATATATATATATATATATATATATTCTCCGTTGCCTGGCACATTTTCATGTACTCTATTCATCAGGAGCCTTTAACTGAAATACCAATTAAGCAAATAGTTAACTTTTTACTTATTTATTCCGAGTCCTTCATTTCTGAACTCCCAACAGGTCAATGAACCACGATTACTGCACTGGAAGACCATAAATATAAAAAGAATCAAAGCTGGGAAAATTTTGAAATAAAAAATGTATCATGCCTTTATCAAACTAATTACCTTGACGTCTTCTCACCTCCATCTTCCTCTGCAAATGAGCCCCATTAAGTGACATAATTCGAAGGAGTCTCTTTTACATTGTCGATGAACCTGAAATATGAATGTCTCCAAGAGTCTTTTATCACCAAACTGCCACAAACAGCCCAAAATCCAGTGATGAATCCCAATCCAATACTTACGTAAAGCCAAAACTTGTCGTGCCGATCATCGTCCTCATCATCGGTTCCTTCTTTACTTTGATCAGTGACTTGAACGCTAGGCCCTGAGCACAAGGTTGGCAGGGGAGGTCCACAGAGTCCCGAGTTACCTTTGTAAATGGACGGATCATTCAAGGTGTTTAACTGACCAGTAAATGGAATTGTTCCGGACAAAGTGTTGTGTAACACGTCCAAATGACTCAAGAAATTAAGAGAAGACATGCTCAAGGGACCAGGATCTTCAAGACGGTTCCAAGAAAGGTCAAGAGTTTCTAAAAATTTCAGGTCTCTGATTTTCTCCGGTATTCTTCCAGTCAAGTGGTTCATGGACAAATTCAAGGCAACCAGTTTCGAAAGATTTGTTAAAGTTGTTGGGATTTCCCCGGAGAGACTATTCACCGAAAGATCAATCATGTTTACTATCTTAAGCTGCACATAGTCATCTTGTCTTCCTTTCAGAACCAATTGCATATTCATATAGCTCATGAAGTCTTGGGATTTTGACGGTGGCACCTTACTATAAAAGCCTGAATGTTGAAAGCCAGCCATCATGCCCAGACACGTGGGGATTGGTCCGGAGAAATTGTTATGAGCAAGATCCAAGACATGGATGAAGGCGAGTTGGCACAACTCCTCAGGTATATTACCGGTGAGCAAGTTGTTTCTTAGGCGCAATATTTCTATTGAGAAAAGTCTTTTGCCAATCCATTTCGGTATGATTCCCGAAAACATGTTATCTCTGAGATCAATCACTGGCACCGATCGCCTACAATCTCGCAAAGAAGAAGATAGCTCTCCAGAAAGTCCATTCTTACTCAGTTGCAACCAGTACAGATAAGGCAATGAGCACAATGAACTGGGAATCATACCAGTTACGTTATTGTTTGATAGATCTATGCTCCACAAATCTTGCATTCCCTCCCAATGGTTAGGGATTTGTCCTGATAAGAGATTGTTTGATAGGTCAAGAGTTCCCAAACTCTTCAGTTTGATTAAGGATGGATGAATGCTACCATTTATAAAGTTCCCAGAGACGAGGTCAAGGAAAGTCAACCCCGGCATTACATGGCCAATTCTTGAAGGTATTGGTCCAGAAAACATGTTGTTTCTTAAAGAGAGAGATGCAACACTAGACCAAAGAGGAAATGGCCCTTTAAAGAAATTGAAACTCAAATCCACAATCCAAAGGGACACCGAGAATGATGAACCGGGAAGTTCTCCCCTTAAGTTGTTGCGAGAAAGGTCCAATTGCTCAAACTGTGGGGACAATTTCCAAAACCAATCAGGTAATGTGTCTGAGATTGCAGCATTAGAAATGGTTATTTCTCTGAGTCGTCGTTGTGTTTTGAGCCATGCAGGGAATGTTGGACCGACTTGGCAACCACTGATTTGAAGAGTAAATAGATTGAAAGGCCCAATCATGAGCCACCTTAAGAACTAATGAGTTCTTTGAAGATGATAAAGAAAGCCAAGACAAATTTGTAAGATTACGGAAATGATCTTCACTTATGACGCCTTCCCAGGAATTATAGAAAAGATCTAAATTCCGTAGCTCTTGAAGTTCTCCGATACTTTCCGGGATGGTCGCATACATATTGTTGAACGAGAGGTCAAGTTTTTCCAAGTTTGACAAATTTCCCATGCGTGGGGGAATTAGACCTGAGAATGAGTTGTAGGAAAGACTAAGGTACTTCAAATGTTTGAGGTATCCTAGAGAATTTGGCAAGTGCCCACTAAGTTTATTAGCAGTCAAGTCTAAATACTCTAGACTAACGTTACTACACCCTGATAAATCATTGACAAGCTCTTCTATTTCACCAGTAATGTCATAGTTACTTGAAAGATCTAAAGTTTGCAAATTGCAAAGGCACCCTTTTATAACCTTAGGAATGGGGCCTCCGAGATTGGACCAAGAAAGGTTCAGGTTGAAAAGAGTAGTGATATTGAACAACCACTGAAGAATTGAAGAAGAGTTTGGTTGAAACTGAGATAAAAAACTAATAGCAACGTCAAATTAAGATGTGGAAGAGATTGAAGAGAATTACCGAGATTACATTTCGACGGGTGAAGTTCCAGAAGGGAAGGAAGCATATTAATAGCTTGGAGCCAACCTTCATAGGTTTTGTTAAGGTTCACGCCTCCCAAGTTGAGATACTCCAAGGAAGAAAGGTTTGGGAGCCAATGTAAGTCTGACGCCCAAAGCTGGTGCGGATACGAAATAGCTTGGAGATCAAGGTAACGCAACTTTGACAGATTACCAATACTAGGAGGAATCATTTCACCGAAAGACATAGGTCTACGTATCGCAAATTCGTCAAAGAACCCGCAAAACTTGGGATTGGAATTCCTTGGAAAGCATTGCCACTTAGATCCAAGTAAGCAAGGTATTTCAGGTCCAGTAAAGGACTCAATTTACCCCCCAAATTCAACTGCTTACATGATTTTTTGTTGGATTCTTCTGGGGAACTAGAAAGTCAAGTTTGACAAATTTCCCATGCATGGGGGAATTAGACCTGAGAATGAGTTGTAGGAAAGACTAAGGTACTTCAAATGTTTGAGGTATCCTAGAGAATTTGGCAAGTGCCCACTAAGTTTATTAGCAGTCAAGTCTAAATACTCTAGACTAACATTACTACACCCTGATAAATCATTGACAAGCTCTTACTTGAAAGATCTAAAGTTTGCAAATTGCAAAGGCACCCTTAAATAACCTTAGGAATGGGGCCTCCGAGATTGGACCAAGAAAGGTTCAGGTTGAAAAGAGTAGTGATATTGAACAACCACTGAAGAATTGAAGAAGAGTTGAAGTGGTTGAAACTGAGATCAAAAACTAATAGCGACATCAAATTAAGATGTGGAAGAGATTGAAGAGAACTACCGAGATTACATTTCGACAGGTGAAGTTCCAGAAGGGAAGGAAGCATATTAATAGCTTGGAGCCAACCTTCATAGGTTTTGTTAAGGTTCACGCCTCCCAAGTTGAGATACTCCAAGGAAGAAAGGTTTGGGAGCCAATGTAAGTCTGATGCCCAAAGCTCGCGCGGATACGAAATAGCTTGGAGATCAAGGTAACGCAACTTTGACAGATTACCAATACTAGGAGGAATCATTCCACCGATGGAACTCAGTATTCAAGTGAGTCTTTAGGAACTTAGCCCCACCAGAAAGCCAGCCTCCCACTAATCCGAAGAATAAGGAAGGATGCTATCTCCCTGTTACTTACCGTCATAGGACTGGGGAAGCTACTTCCAAGGATAAAAGAAAGCTACTTCTATTCTAAGGGGGCTCGCAACTTGATTAGAGAAGGGCCGAGTCTGATAGGTCTAAGTATCGCAAATTCGTCAAAGAACCCGCAAAACTTGGGATTGGAATTCCTTGGAAAGCATTGCCACTTAGATCCAAGTAAGCAAGATATTTCAGGTCCAGTAAAGGACTCAATTTACCCCCCAAATTCAACTGCTTACATGATTTTTTGTTGGATTCTTCTGGGGAACTAGAAAAATATCAACTGTGGAGATCAAGTTTTGTCAAGTAACCTGTTTGGTTGCTACATCCGACACCAAACCAGTTGCAGCAATCTTTGCCAACCCAAGAAGAAAGGCAATTCGAAGTGTCGTTAAGACCTTCTTTAAACGAAAGAAGCGAGTTTCTCTCCTTAGTACTGCAACTAAGAGCAGAGTTTTCAGCATTGGAATTAGACCATCTGTTGGCTTGGACAAGATTTCTTTCTGCTACTAAGAAAAGCAAAATTACAATGAAAAATGGGAAAGTGGTTTTTCTACTGCACATCTCCAAGTAGCCAAGAAACACCTAAAATTTCAAAGAGACTTATTTCGATGATCAACTTGCAAATTAATGTTGCAGTGAAATTGCCATATATAATTGTTGTGAAGTAAACTCCAATTAGTAAGTACCAACAATTTCCAAGCGTGAGCACAATTTAGGAGATTTCAAAAGTTGAATAAAATATTTTTAGACCAATTGATGTTGGTGATCGACTTGTTATTATTTGATTGACAAATGTCATTTGTGTAGTTCTAATCTTTGACTTGAACAGTTTTTTTTTTTTTTTTTTTTTTTTCCAGTTCATACCTTTTCTTTAGTCCGAAAGGACTAAAGGCAAGTCTTCAGATCCATAGAATGCCGAATAGGTATACATGCCACCTTTTCGAAGCGACTGATTTTTCTGGTTTGCCTAATTGCCTTGTTTATAACATCACATATAGTTTAAATTGGGGTCAAAATTTGTGCATTTAGTACTGGAATAAACTCGTGGTACAAATCACGTGAACCCATCAACTAAACGATTACTTAATTACTATGCGATTAGAACCTAATTATTTCTCGTAAATTTTCATCAATTTTAATGTTAAAACTAAAACTATTACAAAATTTAAAAGTTTAGGAAGTAATTTACCGAGAAAAAAAAAGTTTAAGATCACAATAGCACATACTCATAGAAACTAATAACAAAAAGACATAAAACATACTTTTGAAACGTTTTAAAAAAAAATAAATATCTATGTTTTCAAACCGATTGAAGTAAAGATAAATATGAAGGGTAAATAAATAAATTATTTACCATGAGCATTTATGATTAAATCGATGAGTATGATATTTATTATTATGATTGTTTCAAAAATATTTTATTTACTTGAAAATCGTTTCAAATTTATATGCTGTTGACTACCATTACTGAAACCGATAGTGGTAATAATCCTTGAGAAAAATGTTTTTAGCTAAATTGAACTGGGCCGAGCTGTAAATTGCTTGGGCTCGATTGCATTCAGCTTGGCCGGAGTTCATCTCTTAACATTCTTCTCCTCCCGACTGATCACTCACACAGAGAGACTTTTTTCGGAGCGTCCTCCGACTTTCGACATCAGTACCTCCTGGTCTGAAAATGACCGGAGGCGGCAGAGCAAGTGCTCGGAGCAGAATCAAGTCCTCCTCAGACGCCTATGGCCGCAACGAACCTCCTTCTTCGCCAAAACCAAAACCTCATTCCAAACCCCTTAGCAGAGGCGGTAGAACTCACGATTCCATTCGAATCTTCAATGTCGATCTCAAACTGATGCTAGGAATCAGCGTAATCTCCTTCTTCTTCATTTTTCTCCTCATCCATAAACTCGTCAAGCCCGCCGAACAATCTCGAAGACCTAGGGTTGTCACTCCCTTCCCTGCTCCCAAAGTCATGGACCTTCCTCAGGTAAAATCGCGATCTGAATCTCAATCTCTCCACATTTCTGTCGCGTATTCGTTCCGTGTTTGAATTCTCCGTTCGTCGCAGTTTCAAGGCGATCACAAGGAGAGCCTGTATTGGGGAACATATCGCCCTCACGTTTACCTTGGAGTTCGTGCCAGGTATTTCCTTGTTCGTTCGTCGGAAGAATTTGTAATCGTATTTCTATACATTTTGATCGATCTTCATGAATTACGACTGTGATTCTGACGATAATTGGATATCGCACTTGTTTAGGACTCCTCGTTCGTTGATCGCTGGATTAATGTGGCTCGGTATAAAGGACGGAAGGTATTTCATGAGGCATGTGTGCCAAGATTCTGATGAGATGAGTTTATATGGTTGGACCCACCATAATGGACGCGATTTTGGTCACCAAGTAATTGTTGACCAGGAGATGACCTTGGCCACGAGTTTCTTGAAATCGAAGCAGGAGGGAAGCGGTTATGGAGGAGATTGGGCGGTTAGAATTGATTTGCAAAACGAGAAGTAAATTTCCTAACCTAGTTCTATCTTATGTGTGTGTGTGCTTTCCTTCTTTTTATTTTATTTTTTTTTTTTTTTTGTAAATTTTCTGCGATAGAAAGTTGTGGAAATGTACGTTGTTAATGCAGTTGGTGGAAATTATTCTGCATATTTTGTATTGGAGCATTGTACGTTGAAATTGGTGGAAATTTGTTGAATTTCCTAACCTAGTTCTATCTTATGTGTGTGTGTGTGTGCTTTTCCTTCTTTTTTTTTTCTTTTTTTTTTTTTGTAAATTTTCTGCGATAGAAAGTTGTGGAAATGTACGTTGTTAATGCAGTTGGTGGAAATTATTCCGCATATTTTGTATTGGAGCATTGTACGTTGAAATTGGTGGAAATTTGTTGCTTTTATTAGGTCTACGTCGTTAATGCAATACTATATTGTTTACTTTTGCTGTTCTCTGTTTGTAGAGCTATGCAAAGCGAGGAACCATGGAGAAATACTGGACATCTTTTTTTCTATTTGGCTGATGAAGATGGAAGTGTTCTAAGTTTGAGTGGAGATACCTTGGACATTCATGGGAATTCTCTGCTCACATCTGGTTCACGAAGGGATGTTGGAAGTTGGCAGCTACATATGAAATCACAGGTAATCTTAGCAAAAGAGCACACTGTCTTTATCTTTTTCCAATTTAGTTTCTCAAATTTAAACTAAATTTATGACCCTCATTAGACACTAGTCACTACAAGTACACTTCATTCCAGTTCTTTATCTTTTTCCCTTTGATTTATGTTGCTAAATATCTTGGGAAATGAACCCTGTTTCCTACTTTTTGTTCTTCATTGTGCAGGAGGATTTGGAAGTTCATTATTCTGGTTTTAGGACGCCTCACATTCACAACTTATCTGATCTTGTGCAGCAAAATCTAGCAACACAAGTGTATGGAAATATGACTGTATTTTTAACCTTATTAATCTAACATAATGTGCTTTATACGTGTTATAATTTCTTTCTCTTGGCAACTCTAATTTTTGCTTCCATTTTCTAAGGCTAGAAAGTTTGATCGACTCAAGTTGTCCGACACATCTGAGGTGTCTCCAAATATTGTAGTTTTTCAGGTATGCAGCCGTTGAGGTAATTAGTGCTAGTAGGTTTGGAATTACCAGCTTACAATACATGAACTAAGAGAGCTTTTTTTTTTTTTTTTTTTTTAGTGTCTCATATAGCTCATCTTGTGATTTATTTCTATGCAGATTTCTTCCAGGATTCCATTCAAGATAGATATTGCATATCTTTCGGGCGCTAATTCAGAGTCTCCAAGAATAGAAGAACGCATTACCAGCCTTACAGGTTTTTCCATACTTTCCTCTAGTAATAGATATACTAAGCATACAGCTAAAATGTAAATTTTTGTAGCAAGTGGGTGCATACATATGCGATGCCTTTTTTGTGTTTTGTATGTATATGCTTATAACACCGAGAGATGTCTAGTATGTTTTCATTCTCACCAGATTTCATCTAGCACTGACTTCCAGCTAAAGCTTGTCCCAAGAAAGTGTTTTCAGTTGAACCCTTTTTTTTTTTTTTTTTTTTTTTTGATCCATCCAACTTTGTAATATGAAGGTACCTCACTCACCAGTCAACTGAAAGAGAAGCAAAGAGAATTTGACGCAAAGTTTGAGAAGAACTTTAATATGGCCAACAAGGTATATTAAACTAGTATTCTATTTACTGTAGACCACAATGTTGCATCATGCTGGATTGCAGAAGCATGTGATTTTGATGCTAAATGCAAGAGCTGTACTGCTACACAAAAACTGCCTTCCAAGATTTTTTTTTTTTTTTCGATTCCCCAAATTTAGAAAGAGATATGCTTGTGGAGGCATGAAAAAAATATATCTATTAGTTTTCCCGTTTCATTCCACTGCACCTATGTATCTATTCTCTCTAAAATAGAGGAATTTCTAACAGCAAGTTGTTATCTTTTCAGCTTGATTTAGAATCTATTGTTGTTGGTAAGGCTGCCATTGCAAACATGTTGGGTGGCATTGGCTACTTCTATGGCCAGTCAAAAATTTCACTCCCCAAAGATTCCAAGGTAAGTAAATTGATGTTTTCTTCTTTTTTCCCCCATCTATTATGGAGAAGATATCCCAAAAGAAGAATTATATCACCATCATAAGAGAACCTATTGATTCCTGACCTCTTTTGATTTTGTGAGAAGCCTTTTAGAATGGGACAATTGAATATCTTAATGAATCATGGTAATGAGACAGATGGAGCTGATATTGGGCCTTTGGCAGATCAGCTTATTAACTGTGGCACAGAAAACAAAAACAAAAACAAAAAACAAAGAAAAAAAAAGATAATTTTATTTCATACTGACTTTTAAATTTTCACGCAGCCTTTTTTTCTCTGCGGCTTTGTGTGCGTGAAATTGTTACTTTTTTTTTTTGTCTGTGATCAGCTATCCTAAATGTGGACCTCTGACAAAACTATACACTAGGCAATTTTCTCTTGCAGTTGGAAAGTCGTGATAATTTTATTGCATATTGGCCAGCTGAGCTTTACACGGCTGTTCCAAGTCGACCTTTCTTTCCTAGAGGATTTTTGTGGGATGAAGGTTTTCATCAACTACTGATTTGGTATGTTGCTTCACTTCTTGTCTATTTGTTAAATACTGATGTAAGAATTCAGTTGCTTCTTCTGTTATTATTATTTTCTAGTTAGACAGCTCTCTTGTAAATTTTCCAATATTGAGCAGGCGGTGGGATATTCATATTTCCTTGGATATTATTGGACACTGGTTAGATCTAATGAATGTCGATGGATGGATTCCACGTGAGCAAATTTTAGGTGCTGAAGCTCTAAGGTATCTACTTGGTCAATCATATGCATTAGTAGGTTGTCGTTTTAAATTTAAATTAAAAACTAATTCCCAAATCTTTCTTTTGTGTATTTGTGTCATTGCAGTAAGGTCCCTGAGGAATTTGTTGCTCAGCATCCAACAAATGGCAATCCACCAACTTTATTTCTGGTGTTACATGGTAACAAGTCTAGTTCATTTCTGTAATCCGGTGAACTTAGAAGTTTGTTGAGCAGGTTCCTTGAGATTGTTAAACATTTTCCCTATTATTTGTAATGATGCACATTCATATGTTATATATATTTTTTTTTTGTCCCTTTTGTATTGCTTATGTGGATTTTGTTGTCTTGATGAAAGGGTGATCTCTAATGTGGGGTGTGTGTGTCTGTCTGTGTCTATATATATATATAGATCTGGTTCATGGTTTAAAGAAAAACAAATTTAGTTCCACTGAAAGTAATGAAATCTCTTCATTCCTGGAACGTGCTTTTGTTCGCTTAGAAGCATGGTATCAATGGTTCAATACGACCCAATCAGGTATATGGTCCTTTTTAGCTGCCAGTTGCTTTGTTTCCTTTCCTTTTTTGTTTGAAGGATGGTGGCCATGGTAGATTTAGTGCTTGTTGTTGGCTAAAGGACACATCTGTATTAACACACGATATGTGGAGTCATAGAGAACCGTGTCTCTCTTCTACGTTCTAGACTCGTGTGTTGTATGCATAATGTCTGAGATGCTGTGAGTCTTTGGAAAAAAAAAATACACATAACAGAACAAATCATTCGATTGAACTGAACTGTTACCTTTGTACACAGGCAAGGAAATGAGTAGCTACTATTGGCATGGGAGAGACAACTCAACAACTCGGGAACTAAATCCAAAGGTTCTATTAAAAGCCATTTAATAATATATTGTCAACTTTACATTAAAAGAATTCTTTTTTGTCTTCCCTGCTAAGTTTTAGGCACAGACCTTAATAATTATTTTTGGAATCATGTGTTGCACTGCTAGAGTTATTAGGTATGGGCTTGATGTTTTATCAAAAATTGTCTGCTAAAGTTGATTACCTTTAAGGATGCCAAAGCTATATCCTCCATTCAACCTTTGGCCACAAGCTGGGTTCTAGATTTGTTTGGAATTTGGATTTTGATAGACACCAAATACTTTCTATGATTTGTTCCAGTTGGGATAGTTTGACTTTAGCCACTAATTTCTCATGATTAAGATGCTTTATTTACATAAATCAGGACATTATCAATGTGGAGTTTTCTTGTTTTAATCAATTCCTTCTTATTATTTGGATTGCTAAAGCTTTATTTATGAAGAGTAAATAAACTGTTGTTGGTATTCTGTTCATCTCCAGACACTTTCTTCTGGGCTGGATGATTATCCACGTGCTTCACACCCAACTGAGGATGAACGGCACGTGGATCTTAGATGTTGGATGCATCTTGCAGCAGATTGCATGCATTCCATTACTGAGCTGCTTGGGAAGAAAACCGAAGGAAAGGTATGGGCCTAAGGCGATTAAAGTTGGTTGTAAGAGATACCAGAATATATGTTGCTGAACCTTTATCATAAAATAATGCAGGATTATGGTATCACAGCCAAGCTTCTTTCAGGTTTTGAAATTCTAAATCAGGTTCGTTTCAATTTATTGTTCTCTGTCCACTGTTACTGATTTTAGTTATATTCTATTTAGGTTCCTGGCATTTCATTATATTTAGATCTGTGGGCTCCGTTTCCCATACCATCGTGATATATATGTTTATTGAAGGGTGTAGCACACATGTTTCCATATGTGTACCTAGATTGGAGCAGATAATCACTAATAGAGCAGTTGGCTAATCTCATTTGTGCTTGATGCTTAAACAGATGCATTTTGATGATGAATATGGAGCATATCTTGATTTCGGTTACCATACAGAGAAGGTATTCCCTGCTTGTACATTTTTTCTCATCCTAGAATTGGAAGCCTTTTCTTCTTGAATGAGCAGGAGCATGAACTCCGTCTAGTTAATAGGTTCTATAACTGCTTCTTGATGGGTTTCGATTCATTTTCCTCATTTTTCCCTCCCAAGAAATGGACGTCTTCTGGCTTGGATCCTGAGAAGTGTATATCATTTCAGTCATTTCAAAGCACTTAAAAGACATGTTCTTCATTCTCTGCTTCAAGATTTTTTTATAAGAAAATGACCTGCTTTAACTGAATCTTATTAGCCTGTTTGTATTATATTCTAATATTTTCTGATACACTGTACGTGATACATACAAATTTAATGTCGTACAGTGTATTGTTGGCTCGCTATATTTATTATCTACAGCACTATTATATAAGACGATTATCCTCTCCCCCTTTTTATATGCTTTTCCATTTGGTTCTCTAAGGTTCGTTTAAGTCAGAAAGAAATAAACGTTGGAAACAATTATGCAAGTCGAGAGTTTGTTCGCGAAGTATTAGAAAACCCTCAATTGAGACTGGTTCCTCACATTGGCTATGTCAGTCTTTTCCCGTTCATGAGGAGGCTCATTCCACCTGTAAGTTGCGTGTAATCTGTTTTGCTAAATGATTTGACTATACTTATTTCAGCATGAGGATATGAACATACGAGGACATCTTTCTTTCCTTGTCTCATTTTGTTGTCTTGCTTTGAGTATAAATTTCTTGTATTTATCAATGACACAGGAATCATCGATTCTGGGAAAACAACTTGACCTTATATCAAATAGAAGTATCTTATGGACTGATTTTGGTATCCGATCTCTGGCCAAAACAAGGTTAGCATGAGTTCTACATGGGTAATGTCCACTAACTGCTCAAGACTCTTGATTTTAGCTTAATATAAATTATGCATCTTGTCTACAGCTCCTTGTACATGAAACGCAACACAGAGCATGACCCTCCTTATTGGAGGGGTCCAATTTGGATGCAAATGAATTACTTGATTCTGTCAGCACTTGACCATTACTCTAAAGGTAAAGACTCAGAAATAAGGAAAAAAGTCGAACAAATTACATGGTTCTGCGTTAATTTATTGTTCGATTTGTTCCAGAGGATGGACCATTTAAAGAAAGAGCGAGAACCATCTACGATGACTTGCGGGGCAATCTGATTAGGTACTATTCCCTCGCAGATTTTGCCTGTTAATTGTTAATGCTTAACAGCCTTCTTCAAAGGTTTGTTGAATTTCGTTGTCCATTTGCTGCAGAAATGTGGTTCGCAAATATCACCAAACTGGCTTTTTGTTTGAACAATACGATCAGAGGAACGGCAAGGGAAAAGGGGCGCGGCTTTTCACTGGTTGGACGTCTCTCGTGCTATTGATGATGGGAGAAGCATATGGTGAAAGTTAGACCTCGTCACTACTTCCAAATGTTGTGTAAAATAAATGAACGATGGCAATACGGGGATACTTTCCTGCCAAATGAGGTAGACGTTTTTTTTTTTTCACGAAGAGGGCTGGTAATCCTAGAATTGACATCAATTACTAGGTCGATATTTGCGAATACGAAGCCTAAAGTAGAACTTTTTAGTTGGCCAGAAGGAGTCCAATAATGATCAAATTGGGGAAGGGGGAAATTTTATTGACACCCCAAGTTTTTATTAAGACACTCATACATATTTAAAAATTCAAAATTACTTTTCTTTTTAAAATTAAATTCTCACATAGTTCCATGATAGCATAGTGAAAAGGCCCAACACAAACTCTTGCCGGGCTGTTACAATCACAACTGGGCCCATTGTTATTAATGGGCCAACATATACTATTCTGGCCCAACGTGTACTTATACTGGGCCATTGCTAATCCCAATGGGCCCATTCGCTATTTAACGATGTGACGCATAGCGAGAAACAAGGTCGATATACGAGGCTTTACAAACCAAATGTAGGCTCTTATTGGACTTCTGGAGGATAGAATGGGCCACAATTCTTTTTCTTACCCTCACTATAGATCTAAATTTTTACGCTCAGATTAATATTCTTTTAATTAATATATTTACTAGAAATCAATGAGCAAATATTTGTAAGCCAAACATCGAAAGGATACTAGGGGTATTTCTCCTCTTCCCTTTTTTTTTCTTATCTCTTTTTTTTTCTTTCGGTTTTTTTAGAAATCAGGCGTCTTGCCTTAATTTTTATGGAATTATTTACCAGGCCGATTCCGTATCTAAGAAAAAGGTCAAAAAATTTCTTAAAAATTACACGTTTAAAAGAGTGAAATTTTTTACGTTGGAAATGCATCCAAATACATTGAAGCTACTCTGCGAGGCCTCATGATACCGCTCTCAGCCCAGCCCATGGCTACTTAGTCCACCAACAGTTGCTTGTATCTGTGCTCTAACAATTCTAGTTTCTACACGAGTAGAGTTGTGAATCTTGTGATCTTAAAAGCAAAAATAAAAAACAAAACAAAAAACAAAAGATGAGCGTTCCAGCACGCACTGCTGTAGATGTAGAGCCAGCACAAAACAATTCCGCTATAAAAACAATTATCTCCTATCAAAGTCGAACTCAAAACACAAAAAGGAAGTGGTGATGATGGAAGTTAGTCTTTTAGCTTACATCATCAGTCATTTCTGTCTTCAGCCATCATAATCTCCATGTCCCTGATATCTCGCTTCAAAACATTCCCGAGTCTTGCAATTGCCTCCGTCTGCTGTTGTAAGACCTGCCCCACAAAAAGGATTGCTCATCATTCTAATTTTATTCGTAGCGCACAACTACAACATTCTTATCACAAAAAACAACTAAAGAATAGAAAGCCTTCAAGAAATACCTCTTGCATATCAGCAAGACTCTGTTCATGTATTTTGGTTGATCCAGGAAGATAAAGAGAACCACCACCAACAATAGAATTCGCTTGAACACGGGATATCGTGAGCAAGTTTTGTACCCTTCTAGAAAGCTCAGCACCAGATCCTTTCAACTAGAAAGAGAAAAGTGTGTGGTTTTTCAGTAACATCGCCTGATAAGAACTATTAACGCATCAAAGAAAAGATAAAAGGACAAAAATTGGCTACCTGTCTAGTGACTGAAGCTAATTTCTCGGCCAGTTCAGCTTCTCCTTTCATTAAGGGTAGTCGGCAACCCTTTCCCTCTAGTGCCTCCAGTATTTTCATTACCTTTTAACACAAGTAAGATAAATTAAACACAACATAAGCAAGCTCTAGTGCACAAAAACAACTGAGTAATCTCAAGCATAGACCATAAATTGTCCCACCCTTAAAAGGCGCCGTTGAAGACCTTGCTCTTTCTGTCTCATTCTTTCAATCCGTGGTACAGTGTCTGCCTGAAAGTGCCTTTGAAGCTGCAGAATATGTGAAAAAAAAAAAAAAAAAAAAATTATAAGACGTACGTTTATATTAACAGGCAGTAGATACACAACAGAAGCAGTGAATGGATACCATCTTCACATTGCTTTGGGTCATTCTCAATCTCTCAGAATCTGAAAGAAAAACTTCATCTTGGAGCTGAAACAACATAGACAGAACTTCAGAATCCAACAAGTAGGTGGGTCACTCAGAGATGACGATAACAAGAAGGAAAGCAAAACCTTAAAGGAAAACCTCTGAAGATGTGACATTGCAAATAGGCTGGTTGCCCACACAACTCAAAAATGAAAACAGCAAGTCTGCTTCTTTTTTTTTTTTTGGTTAAAATATTTCTACAAATCCACTCTTCATTTTTTGCATAGCCAGTACAGGGAACATTCTCATGCATATATTTTTCCCAGCAAATATACACAGTATTACTAATAGTTAGTAGTTACCACTGTAATCTGATAAGCCTCCTTTACGATTTACTTATGTGAGGAGGAAGGCTCGGGAGAGGGGAGTGGCAGATACGGGAAATAACAGTGGGCAGGTGGATGTATTGGCAGAGCAAGAAACTGAGCTGGCAAGTGGTGTGTGAGCTGGCATGCTTAGTGGTTTCTCGGTAGGATTAGGGGGGAAAGTTAGTTACGGGAATGAGGATTGTATAAGTAGCAAGAGAGGGGGATTCTGGGAGGGATCTGGTAATTTCTGTGATCATCTAGAATTTGGGAGTGCACGGGGTCACTCGAACACCCCCATACCTAGGTCATAGTTTCCATAGTTCTGTAATTTTCTGCCATTGATTTAGCTCGTAGAGCTTGATTGTAATTCGTTGTGCATAATACAAGAAGTATATTGACTGGAAATTGCTAGACTTTGTTCGTGCTTATCATAATCATAGCTAGCTATGGTTGCAACTGGTGCATGTAAGGTCTAGGAAAGTGAAGTTCCAACGTTACAGAACTAGCAGAAATATTACCATGCCCATAGATGTATATGTCTACATTTAGTATTTTTCTATTGTTTGTCTTATGATTTAATGCAAAACAGGCAACCAAAAAGTAGGTTGTTAGTTGCTTTTGAGGTCTCCACATCTCCCCATTAGGTAGTCTCCTTCAACTACTAAATCGCATACAATAATATTTTTAGAGAGAGAATCAGGAGTGCAAAATATCAAGCAATCTCAAGCCGAGCTAATTGTGATCAGGAAATGAGAACTCCATATAGTATCATTGCTAATATATTAACATGCGCTGTTGTTGTTAAAGTACGGCTACTTATTGACATAAGTAACACAACTACAGAAAGACAATCAGGATAATTTCTTACTTTTGGCAATTGCATATCAATCAACTTCCTTTCAAGTAACACACAAAAGCACAAATTGACTACACGTGCATATTTTAGGTATCAACAAGCAATATCAATGTACACAGTAATATACATTAAGTGAAGCTCAGGTTTAGATTTATACTTATTGTTTAAAAAAACAAAAAAAAACAAATGGATAACAAATACGTGTTATCATTGTTCAAAAGCACCATTCAATCATGCTTAGTATTCCAAATCAACGACAAAAGCAACACACAAATTACAAAACAAAGAAGTAGGCATATGAATGCTTCAAACTAACAATAGTACCTTTAAACGCTGTGAAAGATCCTTAAAACCATGAACAAGCTGAGGCCATAAACGTTCTCTGTCCGTACTTTCCATACCCTCAAGCTTCCCCATAGCCTCTGCCCACATGATCTGGCATAGCAAACTAATCACCGGATTTAGTTGAAAGCCAAGGATAAGTAACGCTCAAAGTAAAATGAGTATCACCAGATACCAGAGAAGGAACGGAAGAGAATAAACTCACATCTGATACACCAGCCGGCTTCACCCTAAACTGCGGATCAGTTACACTGAACAACAAATGCTGCAAAAATCAACACACGAATTAATGCATCAAAGGAAGAAAGCAGAGCATAGAATGCAAAACACGAGGGGATTTCCGTGTGCAATAAGCTCTAGACAAGAAAGGACATAAACTATAAAAACGCACCTTGAAGGCATATTTAGGGTTTCCAGGATCTTCCTTGTAAGCCTCAACAATCGCCTAATTACATAGAAAATTAGGACCAAACGAAATAAACCTCAAGGGTTCCGAAAGAAAGTAAGTCATGCTACAAAACTACAGAAACTACGATTGACATATCAAATCTGACAAAGATGAACAAACCTAGGGTTTCCAAAGTCGCGATAACCTAACTCAGATTACAAGAACAGAGAAGTTCCAAATCGCACATCGAGTACAGAAAATTAAGACAAAAGGAGGAAACCCTAGCGTTTCGAAAAAATTTGAGGACCATACTAACTTGAATATCGCGATCGGCGAGAGAGAAAGGAATAGGAGCGACAGGAGCCATTTGAGTTGTGAGTTGCGAAGTAGGGAAGGGAGAAATCTGAGGCACCGTTGCGAGCGAAGTCGGAAAGCCAAAACCACCGGTGGACGGCAGCTGCTGAAACAATGAGGTCTGCTGCGGCTGCTGCTGCTGTTGATGAGTCTGCAAAGAAAATGGAGTGGAGAGCAAGGAGCCGAAGCCGCCGGTGGCAAAAGAAGGCGTCGACGGAGTTCCGAACGCCGGAGTGGATGACGGAGTTCCGAACGCCCGAACGGATGACGGAGTGCCGAACGCCGGAGTGGAGGACGGAGTGCCGAAGGCTGGTGTCGACGACGGAGTGCCGAAGGCTGGAGTAGAGGCCGACGCTCCGAAAGCCGGCGTCAAGGACGGAGTGCCAAAAGCCGGTGTCGACGACGGAGTTCCAAAACCCGGCGTCGACGACGGAGTGCCGAACATTTTTGGGTTTGGTGATGAGAGATTAGATTTTACACACACACAGAGAAACGAAATAAAACCCCTCGGTGTTTCTTTCAACTTGTGTACCGCGCCCGCTTGAGGCGCGTTTAGTGATTTTGACTAGTTTTTGTGTTCGGCCTTCAGTTCAAATAGTGGGCTTCTTTTGTGCTCTCTTGATCTGGGCTTGGTGTAACACGCAGATAATTACATGACAAAATTTCATATTTGGGTGAAAATTTAACAAAATTTTCATAATATTATAAATACATAACAAAAATGACATAATCATTATCATAATGATACTATATTTTATACTATATAGTGATATTCATTATTTTAGTGATATTAAATGCTATCATTCTTGTAATATTTTAAAAATTTTACTAATATTTAAACTCTACCATTTAATCTAACAATTTTATTATATGTGTAAAGAGCCCTAATAATTTTGTAGTTAATAATTTTGTACTATGAAATATAAAAATAACTATAATCATTGGTACTTAGTTATGTTATTCTTTGAATATTCTAAAAAAGTAGTCAATTGATCTTAAAGTTTTACAAAATTGTTCTATTTGAATTATACTCCTCTAAACATACCATGTAATATAATTTTTACAACAAAAATTTCCAATCAAAAAAACTTAAAAAGGAGAAAATCAGAAAATTTACCCTAATTCACTTTTTTAGTCTAATTATATACTTTTTTTTTAAAGGCTACACGTCCAAGTTAGTATATAAAAGGAGAAAGTATGGGAATAAATTTTATAGTATTAAAAAACACAGTAAAATCTTTATGCACCTCCAAGGACATTTCTCTAAATTTCTCTTTAAAAAAGAATAAAGTAAATAATCAATCAATTAATTAATCAAAAATATTTAATCAATTAATTTAGTTTTTGTTAACCTTTCCAGTAATTTTTCATGATTTTTTTTTTTTGAGTAATTTCAAGAACTAATTTTAACATTTTTCCGCTAAAGAATTGTACAATCTTTTAAGTAAATTGAACTTTTTTTTTTGTTTTTGAGAATCTAGTAAATTAAAGGTTTTTAAGACAATAGAAAATTGAACATTGAAATTTCATACGTCACAAATCCTTGATATTCCCTTGATATTCCTCTCTTTTTTATTATATTAGAAATATTCCCTTGATTTTATTATTTTCAAACTGAAATTTCTTTCTATATCCCCCGAGCCAAAGCCTTATGAAACACCATACTAGGATGTACTGCAGAAAAATTATAATTGAACTATTTAATTCAATTTAAATAATTCAAATTATCCTTTTTAATTCATAATCCATTACTGCCTGTTTGAATTGAATTTAAGATCTGATGTTACTTTGCCAATAATATTAATTTAGAAAAAATTTACCTTAGTCTTCGACGGAAAGAAAAATGAGAGAATCTAAAACATGAAAGCTAACGGTGCTCTCTTTAGGTAAGAATACTTTATCCAGTATTCCAATCATATAAGTTTACAACCAAAGGCGATAAACGTTTATTATAGAGTATCCACAAACCAAATTACGCAACAAAAGAAAATTGAAACACTAAAAGGTTAAACATGAAGTATGAATAAAAGTTCTCTTGGTCAATCCAAGACCTTGAGCAAATATAGAGATAAACTAGCATCCGGGCTTTCAAGCCTTGATTGTAACACAGCACAAGCATGAACCAGAAGGCTTGATCTGGGAAGTCTGCCATTCTGACCCGGGGGCTGCGTTCGGATCATACAACAGAGTCTGATAACTAGGATCTTCCTGCAGTGAGAATAGTAAGAGTTTGCCGTCCAATATTCCAAATCGAAAACCGATACTAGTGCTCCCCGTCAATGGGACCTGAACCATCTTCCACGAATTGTCTACCGGATTGAAAATTGCGACCTTCCGCTGGTTCTTCCACTCCATGCAGAAAAGCCTCTTCCCTACCACGGCGTGAGCAGTGACCATGACACAGCCTTTTTTCATCTCACACCAAGTGTGCCTCTCAGGGTTGTAGACGTCCACAAACTTTGAGTTTCCAATAGTAAAACTCGACCTTCCACCCATAACATACAGCTTTCCTTCGAATCCACAAGCAAAGCAACCCCACCTGGGGCGGCGAAGAGACTCTATAAGCTCCCATTTATTTTTCTCGGGGTTGTACACCTCAACACTACATAGACTATCACCGTCCATCCCATAGCCTCCAACTGCATAAACCATTCCGTTCACTTCTGCACAAGCAAAGTCATATCGAGCAATATTCATGTCTGCTAATTTGCTCCAGCTGCAAGTAAAAATAATGTCTCACAAAACTCGCAAAATAATGCGTGCTTGATTTGGCCTCTCTTGGTAGAAGCAACATGAAACTTGGAATAGAATATGTAAATTTCATATAGATGCATTTTAAAGAAGAAATGAACTCCCAAGTCGTGCAGAGCAATAACAGAGAACAAACCTGTTTAGGCAAGAATCATATTGATAAACATCTGGCGATGCAAACACAGCTCCATTGATCACTGAATAGCCCGCCATCACAAGAAGCTTTCCATTTAAAACAACCACACCAAACCCAGATTTAGACGGACCAGGCATAGCAGGAAGAGTACGAGTTTTGTGCCCCACGCAGTCCAAAACCTCCCAGTGGCTCTCCTTTGCTTCAGCATCCATAGTTAAGATATAAAGCCACTCCTCAAGCACCCCGGCTAACTTCCGCACAGTGATAAATTCTTTGCTTTGAATAAAGGACCTCCACTTCTTGCACACACCACCCATAGCTGGGAAGTTGGAACGAGGTACGAGCGCAAGGCACAATTTTGCCACGTCGTCGGGCAGCCCAGGAAGAATGGGGCTGTTATAATCGTCTGGCAGTTGAGAAGCCAAACTAGAATAACTTTTCGAGCGGACTAAAGCATCCTGTTTGAGTGAATCAAATAAACTCATAATCGGTTCTCTAAATCTCTTTTTTTCAGTCACAACACCTGGCATTTTCTGGATTGAGCAGGTAATTAGATCAAGAGGCATTTAGATCAATAGACGCTTCCTCGTCCTTGATCCGTAATACAACTCAGACGATGAATCAATAATTTACGATGACAATTTTGATTAAAGGAATTCGTGATAGCCATCACCTATAGGGATTTTACAAGACCAAGGCATAAAACATGTTGCAGAACGGATCACCTCACCGGTGAATGCCATCGATTTCTCGTGTTTTGTCCAGTCTGATTCAAATTCCATACCACAGGTTCTGCTCTTAGAATAATTTTTCCCTGTTCTTTTACACGGAATGTTTCTTAAGCCGCTAGTACCGAATCCTCCTCCACACATTTCCCAAATATCTACAAAAACAAATACTGCATAACTATATATACACACAAAAAGGCAATATACCTTATTTATAGTCATGGACTTTGAGAGGTTTCAGAAATCATACCTATCAATGCCATATAACCTGGTTTTAGCCACCTGAAACATCCATTTTCACCTATACTTTCATCCATGAGAAAAATAAAAAATCAACTCAGTGATCGCCATACTATGATAGAAATAACAGGATTATCCACAAAATTGGTAGGACGAGCTAAAATTATGACATTTGACTATGTTTTCAAAGGAGTGATTTTATTAATCTCACCGTGCTCTTCTTTCAGTTAAAAAATTCAGCTACCAATACACAAGCGAATAGTATATCATCAATCTCCAAATTTGAAGTTAAGTCGATCTAAAATCCATTCAGAAAATTCGGAATTTAAAACAAAAAACAAGCATATCGGAAATCAATAAAATTAATCAAGAAATGATAGAACAGAAAATATGAACCGTTAACATAAGCGTCTGAAGTCAAACTATGTTAGACAATACCAATCCTATTCCAGTAAAAGACAAAGAAACAAGAAGCGAAATCTCTCATCAGCGAAGGAAAAAAAAAAACACAACTTCATAAGCTAGCTGGTATACATAAATCTCAGTTCGTGCGTACTAAAACTAAAACCACTTTTAGATAGTAAATCAAAGATCTAATTATCAGATTCCAAGTCTACGGCAACACAAAAATGTTGAACAATGATCCAAACTTTTATAGCTACCTTTGTTAAGTTTTGTGATCTGAGAATACAAATACTTTACAATGAAAGAGAAATTCCACGCCCATTGTTAGCTCAAGCAGTACAAGTATAAACCAGATTATGACAAAATCACGAAAATGAACCCAAAAAAATCGCAAAAGTGAAGATAGAACTCCAGGGAAGAGTATTTTGATTTGGAAATGTTATAGATCTCGAGCTAAAATATACAAGCAGAAACCCCATAAAAACAGAAACAATAGAGAAATTGGAAAGGTTAAAAAGGGAAAAGAAATATCTTTACCTGAAAAATAGGAGATTATCCAGAAAAAAAAATGCTAAAGTTGGAGAAGATCTTGTAAGCGAACCGGATAGGGATAATGCTTGAAGGCTTGAGATGGGAGTAAATGAGGATTTATAATAAGACCCGAAAGAGTAGGGATGGGAACGAGAAGGATAGAGTTGACAGAGCCCGACCACGTCAGAAAGAAATTTCCTCCTAACCGGTGAGGTGAGGAGGACAGGGAGAGAGAAATATATATATATATATATATATGTCTATTGCGGTTGAGTTCCCGAAATAAAAATGAGAAAAATAAATTAACAAATTTTTAGGGGAGTTTTTTACTTTTTAGTGGTTAAATTTATATTAAAATCATATATTTTGTATTTTTTTAATTTAATGTGATTTTAATTCAATTTAACACTCACCCACACTATCAACAGCCTACCAGAGAAAGTCTTAATTTTTAAGGATATTTTCAGTTTTTTGTTATGATATTAGAGAATTTCTCTAGTATTCTCTATTTTTTTAAAATATCGGTGTTTTCTATTTATCAGTCGTCGTATTTGTATTACCTTTAATTTTATTTGACTTTTAATCAAATTTAATACATAATTGACGGTTGATAAATAAATAACACCAGTGTTCCTAAAAAATAAGAAACACAAGAGAAAGTCTCATGATATTAATATATATATAGGGAAATCCTGAGACCATATGGCCGTATTTGAAATTGATTTCGTTTTTATTTTTATCATTTTTCGAGAAAGAAAAAATAAAAATGTTTCTAAAATGACGTTTGGTGTAATAAAGACAAAAAACAGAAATGAAAATGATTTTTTAATTTAGTGTAAAATGAGAGAGAAATGAAAAATGACTTTTAGTCGTTTTTTTATTTTTTTATTTTCGTTTTCTCCTCTCTCGAGCAGAGAAAAAGATATAGATATTAATAGATTTTTTTATACTAAAAATAATCTATTGATAAAATTACTAAACGCATTTTTAAAAATAATTTCTGTTTAAAATTAAAAATATTTTTATTTTTATTTTCATATAAAAAATAAAATTATTTTAAAACAAATTCTAAACACACCTTATAATTTTCTGCACACGATCCGCGTCGCACGATTGGATTGTGGTATGATAAAGGATTCAATATGACGATGGGATTAATAGGTGGGAAAGCTCGGCTGTAGGAAGGCTCTTGTGAAGGAAAAAAAAAAAAAAAAACAAAACAAAAAAAAGTTGTAGGCTTGGGATCACTTGTGAGTTGTGACCTTTCTGTAGAGTAAATTTTATATTTTGTGTTTTCCGCCAAAAAAAAAAAAAAAAGTTTATATTTTGTTTTAGTTGCTGCCTGCAGCCGGTGAGAATTGTTTTTTTCTAACACGTGATATTTTTGTCCTTTTGTTCAAAGCACACCTACACTGTTAATTCATGCTTTATGGATTTATCCCATATAGAAAAGATGTATTGCCTTTGAGAAATAAATGGCTCTCCATTTGTATTTTTTGAGTGATTTAAATTTTAATTTTAATTTAAATTAAAATATTTTGAGTATGATTTAAATTAAAATTTTAATTTAAATATACACATTTTGAGTTATAGTTTGAATTAAGAATCTATATCAAATTTAGTACACACAAAATATGTCAAACGAATGGCCAATATTTCTCACTGGATGATCAATTTACCAAGAGAAAAACGACACAAATTCCGTTGTCTATTCGGCCATCAAATCGAATTTGTGTAACTATCTTTTTCTGTCGCTGGCCATAAAAGTTTAGCCATCAACGTACCGAACGATTTTCGTCCACGAAATGCTATTTTGTTTCTCAAACTAACATGGAACTTCTTAAACACAAAAACAATGTCGGATCTAAATGCCTGGTACCTGTGCCACCACTAGTCGTGTTCCTAAACTATAATCTGGCAAGATAATTGCCAGGCGACAATAGAAAGTCCAAAATCCTATAACCAATTATAACAGAATATTTAAGGTCTCGTTCATTTCACCAATTTAAGTTTTAAGTCATAGGTTTTTACAGTTAAAAAACTCTCATAAAATATCACACCTAATATTTTATGCTACAGTTAAAATTTTTAGAAAATGTCAAATATCAATTCGAATTAAAAACTTAAATCCGCAAAACAAACAGGAACTTAGAATATTCTCGATTATAACTCTTAACATTTGGGGTCGAATAGACAACAGATTCTATGGTCTTTAAGAACACAATCGTCACAACAGAAAAGATGGACATGTTTGGAATTGGTTTTATTTTTGTTTTTCACGTTTTTTGAGAAAGAAAAAATGAAAACATGAGAGAAATAACGTTTGACACAATTAAAGACAAAAAATAGAAATGATAATGATTTTTTAGTTTAGTGTAAAATGGAAGATAAATGAAAAATGACTTTTAGTCATTTTTCATTTTTTGTTTCCGTTTTCTCCTCTATCGAGCACAGAGAGAAAGAAAGACATTAATAAATTTTTTATACTGAAAATAATCTCTTGATAAAACTACCAAATGCATTTTCAAAAATAATTTATATCTGAAATTGAAAACATTTTGTTAAAGTATAAAACTATTGTTGGCCTACTTTCTAATAGTTTAAGCTTTTGGGATTGATTGATAAACTAACATAGTACCAGAGAGGGGAGTCATTAGTTCAAACTTCCGTAATTGCACTCTTTATCCCCATTTAAAATTGTCATAATGTGTTGAGTTTTTAATATATCTCAGGTTTAAATATTCACGTGTTGGTCTTTTCAATTAATTTATCTACATAATTATTCATTGTCCAGTCCACACATAAAAATGAGTGTTAAAGTATAAAATTATTATTAGTCAACTTCTTAATAATTTACGTTTTTAAGATGAATTTATAAATTAACACATTTTTATATAAAAAATAAAATCATTTTAAAATAAATTTTAAACGCACCCAATATATTTCTGATTCATTAGACACTCAGTTTCAGAATAAATAAAACGACAAGTTAATTACTATTGGCAGCCACAACTTATAGTTGACCTCTTGTAGTTCAAACCCGGCCATGTGTTTGGTTTGTGAAATAAAAATCCTGAAATGTTGGACGTGGAATTTTGTACTTTCAGACACAGCAATTTCAAATTTGGGTGGACGTGCGTGGCTTCAACTGACCCATCAACACAGCCTTAAAACAACCACGTTATGCCTATGAAGTTTCATTTATTTTATCAATTTGAATTTTTAATTTTAAATTTTTACAGTAAAAAATACTTAGAAAATGTCACATTTAATTTTTTCTGCTACAGTAAAAAATTTTTAAATAATGTAACATCTCAATTCAAATTAAAAACTCAAATCCGCGAGGTGAACGAGACTTTAAACATGTTACTCTTGGGCCTTTGTGGTACAAAAATTACTATATATTCTTCCGTTGCACGTGAGACGTGACCAATACAGCTAATCAATAGATTATCCCTTAAAAAAGATATATATATATATTGGTTTTGGTGTGAATACGAAGTTTGGGTGCAGCTGGTGAAGGTGATAGCTGGTGTGATTTATTTCCTTTAAAAGAGAGAAAAATAAAAAAAATTAAGGATAAATGGTTATAACGTCATCGACTTGTATATGTGTTGCCTTTTGGGTCAATTGTAGACGACTATCATAACTAGGTATGGTGGTCGAAATTGATGGCGGCGGAGGTAAGCCATTGGATCTCTGAGTCGTAAATCATTGGTGGGACCCAATTAGGGCAGATGAGGGGGATGGACGGCCGGATTGAATGGCTTATCCTGACCGTTATGGGCAGGGCCTTCTTATCTTGGACGGGTCACCATTTTCGTGGAAGGGACGCATGTGCAATTGAAGCAGTGTGATAGAAGCAGCACCACCTCTTAAACTTTTATGCAAATTTAATATAATATATTTTTTATAAAAAAATATACATAAATTAAAAATAAATTTTAATTTTAATTTTAAATTCATACATTAAACTTTTTTTAATTGTTTATGTGCTCTTTTTTTTTTTTTTATATATGTTTTGTTCATTTTGTTCTGTTGTGATCCACTGAATTTGAACGGCTCTGCTTACTCTGCTTTATGCTTAATTAGTACTTTTTCATTTTCATACTTTCTAGAATGTCTGCCGTGTATGTGCTCATATATAAAAGGCTTTTTAATAGGGTCACGGTCATTTCACCGATTCGATTTTAGAATTTGAGTTTTGTTACAGTAAAAATTTTATAAAACAGTCACATCTAATTTTTTTACTATAGTAAAAAATTTTCACATAACGTCATATCTCAACTCGAATCAACGAACTAAACGGTAAGTATTTCAAGGTTGCACAATGTATATCTCTCTTGCGTGTCTTTGTTATGTGGCGCATTTTTCATCCTAAATTAACGTTATTATCGTACTCAAGTTCAACAGCGTACACATCAGGATATATTCTTGATGATTTAAGTCATATTACTATAATATTTTTTATCATAAAAATTTAAATTTAATTTTTTTATTATAATATGTTTCTCTCACATATAAAACTTAAATTTAATTTAATTTAAATATATTGTTGAACTTTAATACACATAAAATACTATTTCACCAAAAATAAAAAAGAATAAATAAATAAATATTATCCTACGTAATAAAGAATTTTCTTGAAACACCTTATTATTTGCCCATGGATTTACTCTTACTGGCTCATATTTGCTATTTTACAATGAAGTCACTAATTTTCAAATCACGAGACTTATGAGCGCATGAAACACAAAGCTCGTCATTTTTAAATTAAATCACTCGTGATTTTTGTATTTTAAACTATCAACGAGATCAATCATTGTTAAGTTACGTAAAATGACTCATATCAGTGTTAAATTCGAGCATGTTTTTCTCTCACAGAATTTAAGTTATAACTTAAATCATCTAAAAAAACAAACCTTTAATTAAATATATTGTTGAACTCCAATACACATAAAAGACTATTTCACCAAAAAAAAGAATAAATAAATAAATATTATCCTACGTAATAAAGAATTTTCTTGAAACACATTATTTGCCCACGGATTTACTCTCAACAATACTGCTCATTTTTGCTATTTTACAATGAAGCAACTAATTTTCAAATCACGAGACCTACGAGCGCATGAAACACAAAGCTCATCCTTTTTAAATTAAATCACTCGTGACTTTTGTATTATAAATCATCAATGAGATCAATCATTGTTATCATTGTTAAATTTGAGCATGTTTTTTACTTGTACCATCATAAATTCTTCCATCACCGAAAATGATGGTCATAATGGAATTAATTATAGTTGCAAGACTATTAAAACTTGACATTTTTCTGCAATAGAAACTAGAGATAGGGACGTTTTTTCAATTACGATCGAGAAAGGTAGGTCATCTTAAGAATTCGTGAAAGAAGTTTGGGATTTATATAATAAATGGAGAGAGAGCAAAAATATTAAACACGCTTTTAAAACTCGTTTTAAAATAATTTTATTTTTTATATGAAAATAAAAATAAAACGTTTTTAAACTCATACAGCAATCATTTTTAAAAATGCGTTTAATAATTTTATCAAGAGATTATTTTTAATGTAAAAAATAAATTAATGTCTCTATTTTTCTCTCTCTCTGAAAATAAAAAATAAAAAACAACTAAAAGTCGTTTTTTATTTATTTCTCATTTTACATTAAACTAAAAAATTATTTTCATTTTCATTTTTTGTCTTTATTCTGATAAACGTCGTTTTAAAAACGTTTTTATTTATTTTCTCAAAAAACATAAAAAATAAAAATGAGATCAATTCTAAACACAGCCTAAAATGATCTTGCACCTAACTGTATTTTGCTGCTATACGTAGCATTATTAAATGAATGGCATTTCTCCCTTGGTTTAGACTTGAACGGCTGAATTTCATTGCCACACCTGTCTTTCAGAAAATATTGGTAGAGTTGTCGGCATGTGATTATAATAGTGGAGAACATCTAGAGCTAAATGACAATTACCTGTTTTCAGAGGCTATCATAATTAGTTCGCTAATCATACTTAATCATCTTAGCTGAAAGCTCGTTCCTTGTTTTTTTTTTATTTTTCATTTTTATTTTCTTGGTTGTTGTATTTTATTGGAGGTGAGAGAGGCGAATTACTAGAAAAATCACCAGAAATTTTGTGCATATTTATTTGGTTTTTATTGGGAAATAATATTTTCGAAAGTTTGAAGATTGGACATAGTGTGCAGCAAATTAACCACGAAAAGGACATTTGCGATGCATTTTTTTTTATTTTTTTATAAAACATATGGCATACTGGGATTTGCCTTCATAATTCTCAATAAAAACCTTGTTTTAATTAAACCGTTTTAATACAAGCATTGATACAGTTCTTATCGTGGTACGAAACTTTAAAAAAAAAAAAATTAAAAATAAATAAATAAAAAAAATTGCCGTCTCGCATCAAAGTACTGATCAAAAGTATTTTATTCGTAACTCTGGTTTTGCAATTTTAAGGTTGGCTTTGTTTATCTGACTTTTGCAATGTTGAAGAGGCATGTACACAAAACTTTTGAAATTTGTTTGCTTTTATATATCATATTAACTTTGAATTGGTAAGACGTACTAATTTTTATTTGGTTTAAGGTTTTTTTCTATTGCAGCCCTAGATTTTTAAAGGTGTTTATCTTATCAGTTCATGAAATTTCATGTAAGTTGCTTGATAAGTCGGATAAGGAATCATAAAAGTCTGACGCGATTGAATTCACCTGAATGGACATAGTTTTTTCTTTTGATTTAAATACTTGAGCATTTGGTCCAAAGACTAAACAGATGATGATAAATTCAATTTCTTTTTTTTTTTAAATGACGATAAGATAAACTACACCCTTTTGTTCCTTAAATTATAAATACTCCATTTAGCATTTCCGTTTATTGTTGAAAATTTGGTCCTCAAATTCAGTTGGCATTAGAAATTAAAAACAAAAAAACAAAAAAAAAATCTATCAAGGTTGTCCATGCCTTTTGTTAGTTTCTTACGAATTTTCCCCCCCTTCATAGTTGACCTTGAATTATTGAATTTCAACCCGGGAAAAAAGATTTTTTTTTTACTAATTTAATCAACTTTGATAGAGAAAGAGGAAAAAGTTTTAAAGACAAAGTGCAGTATACCTGTCAGTTACATTATTTGTTTAGTTGATTTGTAAGGATGTGCGGCAATAGTAGCGATTGCGCATAAGATATGAATCAGAAATAAAAATTTAAAAATGACAAGGAAACGTTTCTTTTGGACGACGAAGAAACATATTGTATAGTGCAAATGTTCCTGTCTACGTATGCGGTTTGAATTTCATCACTAAACATAAAGTTATAAACCTTGAATCAAGGGGAGTATGATAATATATATATATATACACACACATTTTTTTTTTCACAAAATCCATTGCTGACTAGTTCAGAGGTCATAATGCATGAAATTGGATAATGGCGTGTGAGCAAAGCTAAATGCAACTATGATGCTAACGAACATTTGCATAAGTAATTACATAAAATAGCCACTATGGAAGACTTTGACCTAAAAGTGTCTACTATTATACAATACTACAAAAATATATCCACTAGTATTTTATATGGTATGTATTATTCCGTGTTTGCCCTTGTTAACTGTTTTTTTTTTTTTTTTTTTTTTTTTTTTTTTTTTGCGTTTTTGACTTCCCTTTTTTGGTTCAGTTAATTGGTTTGTGATTAATTCATCAATCTAATTATTGATTGTGTTTTTTAAATAACCAGTTTTCCCTCTCAGTTTGAAAAACCTGATAGCCTTGACATCAAACGGAAAAGATAGAGGGAGAAAAAAAGTTTATCGTGATTTGTGAGTGTTTTGTACCCAGTTTTTTTTTTTTATCCAATTGCTCCGGAAGGTGAAGATTTGTTTGTGGTTTGTTTCCCTCTCAATAGTCAAGGTTGGTTTTGGTGTGGTTACTGGTTGGTGTGTTTCCCGCTCGATAGACAATTTTGGTTTTTGTGGTTGGTTTCAATTTTTTCATTAATTTACATGTTACTATAATGGGAGTTGTAATATGTTTGATGTTTGATTTTGGTGTGTTCGCTATTTTCATTTCATTTAATTTGATTAGGAACGTCTGTTGTTGTTGTTGTTGTCTTTTGTTTTTTGTTTTTATTTGGTTTGGATATGTTGATTTTGATAAGCCCGTTGGATGTCTGTTGTTGTTTTTATTATATTGCAAACTGCCATTGTCATTTCTGTTCATAATGATGTTATCATTACCATAATGAAACAACGCGTTAATTTCCTATTTTATTTGTGTACATCATTACGTATGACAATTTTTATTTTGTTATATTCATTTTTGTTGATGAAGATATGATCATTATAATAACGAAATATATTTTCTGTTATTGTGTTTCATTTATGTATAGTTTTACGTTTTCATGATCCAACTTATCTTAGTCATTTTCTTAATGAATAAGTTCATATTGTTATATTCATTCTTAATGAAATGATCATTGCAACAATGAAATATCGTTTTCATTCTTGTGTTTGTTTATGATGGTAGTTCCGTTATAATAATGGAAATGTTTATTGTTTAATACTTTTTTGTATTTATGTTGTAGTACAAGTTTTGTTTCTTTATGAAAGTGTCATTAACTTAATGATAATGAATTTCGATTTGTGTATATCATTACGTTTTTCATTATTTTACTTATGAAAGTTGTTTTCATAATGGCGATTTTCATTTTGTTATATTCTTTCTTATTGATAAATATATAATCATTACAATGATGAGACATCTTTTATATTATTGTGCCTCATTTGTGTACATTTTTACATTTTTCATTATTTAACTTATGTTAGTCATTTTCGTAATGAGGATTTTCATATTGTTATATTCATTTTTAATCATAATGATATGATCATTACAATAATGAAATATCGTTAATTCTTGTGTTTCATTATGTATATTGACTTTGATTTTCATTTTCATAATTTCTAGGTTTTTTGGACGAGAAACGCAGTAAAATGGTGTCCTATGTTTTTGTGTGTTTCAAAATGATAATTGAGGAAAAAAGGGGCGCATTTATTTATTTATTTTAATTATTTTTTTGAAAGCTTTCTCCTTTCTAAATAAGGTAGGATTCATTAAATGTAATTTTCTTAGATTTTGTCTGACTTCATATAAAATCATATACTTTATATTAGGATTTTCTTTAAAGTTTTCCTATTTTGATGTTTCATTATTTTTATACTTTTTTTCATTATGTGAGGATATTATTGTCTTTGTATGTATGATAGTAAATAGTTTTGTAAATAAATGGAATAGTGGACACTTCAGTGTGCTATTAGTGGCCATTTATGTAGATAACCCAACATTGGCATATCCCTTGGGCTGTGGTTCTTTTTCTCAATGGGATCCATTTCTCACAAGTTGATGAAAGCTTGGGCTTTGAACATGGTAGACTAGGATAATATCTCAATTTTTTTTTTCGGAAATAGTAGGAAATAGCCAATATGAAAAGCTTAAAAAAGTATATAGGTCAATTTTTAGTTATAAAAATTAATAGGCCATAATTTGTCAAGTTATGGTTCATAACTATATAAGTTATGGACAAACTTGTCAAGTTATGGTTCATATAAGTTATTAACAAAAATCGTGAATTATGGACAATAACTTATCAAGTTATGGTTCATGACCAGACAAGTTATGGACGAAAACAGTAATTTGACTTATTTATTAACTTATGTAAATTATTGGCATATTAATTTTAATTCATCTCAAGTCTTGGCCTATTTCCCTATTTCTCCCCCCCTTTTTTTTTTGGTTTACAAAAAAAAAAAAAAAAAAAAAAAAAAAAAAACAAAATCTCCTGACTCTCTTTCTTTGATGCAAAGTTTCTACCAGAATTTAGAGAGAGTTCATTTCTGGACAAATGTTGATATGGCTATGCCCATGCAGCCCAAAAAGATTCGTACCTATATCCATGAGTCAGAAAAAAAAACTCCAAAGATAGAAACAGGAAATCTGCTCTCTGCTAACTTAATTTTAGTGTAGTGCCCTAATACGTCTCTCTCTTAAAATCCTGCCTCTTGTAATATAGTATATAAAGAAAAAAAAAGTGTTTATAAATGGATATAAATCTTTATATCCTCACTACTCTACATCTCCTGGCTTATTTTTATCTAAGCAAGGTCCTTTAAAAAAAAGATTGGGCAAGATAAATTGCTGAACTTACTCTTAGAGTGCATGAATTTGACGCTTGATTAATACCATTTTGACTAATATAGCTGTTGACAGTGAAATTTCATCAACAAAAATATACTAGATTACCGCTTAGTAATCGGTTAGATTACCGGCCAAACCGCGTGTTAATGAATACTCTATATCCGGTTAAATCTCTATTAGTAAAGTGTAATTATTCGTGTATGGGTTTTATGGATGTTCAAAATATGAATGAAACGTAATGAAATGAGAAGAACACCATAAATTATAATGGTTCACTCTTAATGCAAGAGCTATGTTCATTTTAAGAAATTTCTCTCTTTCTTCCTTCTTTTTTACAAGGGGCTCAGTTCTCTCAAATGATCCTCTCTCTCTCTCTGGGTTCTTGCCCCTTTTATATCTCACAGATTACATATTAGAGAAAATCAAGGCAAATGGTTACCCCGCGGTTGCTCTCAAGTAGCCTATTATCCTACTCAACTAGACTGCAGTTATACAATACTTTTCTGACCGTTTGTCTACCTACCATGCCCAAAATTGCGGCCATGTGACTTCCCATTGGTCCGTTTTGGGTGGCTAGCAAGTTAATAATAATTTTTCCTACCACTGACTTTGTTTATGCCCGCAAGTAACCTAGGGATTTCTCTCCTGTCGCCTCAGGGCTATTCTTGGGATCTGGGTCAGATGACTGAACACGCTACCCTCTCTGCTTTCGCTAGGCCTGAGCAGCAAGTCCAGATAGAGCCTTCGTCCTCGTCAATCCTTGCATGGCATCGTCGGTCTACAAGATTTTGGAACCATCTCCGTCTTAACTGTTTGATCGGTCGACCGCCATCGTGGGTGTTGCTCACTACAAGCTTGCTGTTATTCAACGTTTCTTCAAGGATTATTTTCAAAGGCCCTGGGGTGTTCGACCATTCTCTCATTACCACAAGCATTTATCTTTGAAACAGCTGAGCTTTAATCAGGTGAAAAGCCGATCCTTCGACCGTTAACGCCTGTCTGCTGTCTTAAGTGACATGACAATGGCCACATGGAGCCTATTTATTGTTTGACGTGGCAATGTGAATTTTCCCTTACAATAATAGCTATTTGACTAAAGAGGATGTTGATGTTCAAATCTGACACAACACCACGTGAGGCTGCGCACGGTGGTCGGACACACCTCGCCATTATTGGTTAGATGTCTGGAACTACTCTGTTTGAGAGCATAACGGGGTTATCATGCAAGAATAAAAGTAAAAGGTTGAGAGGTCTCGGGGCACTGGTGTGGTGCCGACCAATGACTCTCTGATGCTCAAGTCATTGTTCTACTCCAAACAACAGAAGGAAAAGGCAGAGTAAGGTGAGAAAATTGTCCGTAACTCAATAAATGATCAAGGGGTATTTATAGTTTGTTGTTGGATCAGGTTCAAGCCCACAACTTACCTGATGCCCTACAGTGCAGCCGAACAGCCTTGTTAAGGGTGGCTCTAGGTGTCACCAATCCACGCTGGTCGTACAATATTATGAATGGACGGTATAGATGATCTCTCATAGATAATTACGCGTGTGACATTCTCCCTAGTTCTTGTTCGGCACACTGGAGTTCAAGGACAGTTTAAGGAGATCTGCTGAGGTAGGATCTTGGTGGCGAGCAGAATAAGAGATAACCACGATTTGTTCAACAAAGAGACTGGAGGTTAATCATCGGCCGAAAACTCATCAACTCTTATATGGCGGTGAAGTGATCGGATGATAGGCCCAAGTGGTCGTCAAACATGTGCCTATCAGGACACTAATAGAGGATATTAATTAAGAGTAAATGATAAAAATCTGTATTACGAGGAGAATCTCTCCTTTCCCCCAGATTATAGATGATTCATTCCTTACGTGGTCTTGGACCAGCCCAAATATTGGAACTTCGTCTTATCAATACAACATTGTTTCCCAATTCTCATTTAGGAAAAGAAAACGACATTCTCTCTCGGTAAAACGACAATCACTTAACAGTCTCTAGACGCTCCTAGCAATAGCGTAGTGTCTTTTTTTTTTTTGACTGATGATTTGCAAGAGCGACGTGGCACCTCCGCGAATGGCCTGTCCCTTTTAACGCAACAGAAAAAGTGCTGGACGGCGTCGTCTCTTTAATTTCCCAAACATGTCCTTACTCGTCGTACTCCCCCCTCCTCATATAACAACAGAAACGGATAAACGAAAGAAAAAACATTTCCACAGAACCCAAATTGGAAATTTCCCGATTTCTCTACTTTTTTATTTTTTTTATTTTTTTCACTCCATTTCCCTATTCTAAAGATTGTTAAAATCTCCCATCCCATCGCCATGCCGATCGCCTCCATTTCCATCCTCCGCCACCGCGCTGCCGTTCACACCGGCTCTCTTCCGGCCTTGACCAGCGTCCTCCGCCGCCTCGGAGCCGTCCGGTGCCTCTCGATCACCGCTGCCAAGCAGCCTCAGAACCCGGACAGCGTCTCGAAGAAGCTCCAGCAGCCGAGCAAGAAGCTTCTCAGAGCCAAACAGACTTTGAAGGACTACTACTCCCTCTCGCCGGAGCTCTCCCTTGACGACAATCCCCTTCTCTCCGAGGACCAAGCCGTCGGCACCGTCGCCGCCGCCCAGGCCAACTTCATGCGCGTCATCGTCCAGCCCCGCCCTGCCGAGGAACCTTCTGGAAACTTCGACGCCGAGAGTGCGGGCGATTCTTCTAGAATCGGAGTTGAGCTTCTGTGCGTGGTGAGGGCGGTGCTGAAGAAGATAAGGAGGAGAGTTCTGGTTGGGGACAAGGTCGTGGTAGGGGCCATTGATTGGGTGGACCGTAGAGGAGTGATCGAGAACGTGTTTCAGAGGAAGTCCGAGATCCTCGACCCTCCCGTGGCGAATGTGGACCATCTTCTCGTTCTCTTCTCCATGGATCAGCCGAAGCCCGAGCCTTTCACGCTTACTAGGTTTTTGGTTGAGGCCGAGTCCACTGGGATTCCTCTCACCCTCGCTTTGAACAAATCGGAGCTTGTTGACGAAGAGGTTAGCTACTTTTCAATTGTTACTTTCTACGCTATTACAATTCTTGTTTCTGGTCTGCATTTGATTTGAATAACTCTGAGGATTAGATGCATAGCTTATGTGGATATGTTTTGGATCAGCTGAAGCTTTACTAGGATTAGTTTGATCACTATGGTAGTGCTTTTGAAAATATAGTACTTCTACTCTGTGGAATCTTTGGTTTATTCTGCTCAAGTAAGCTTTAAGCTTGATTCTTAGAAGGTTATCACGTTTAAATGTGTCTTTTTTAATTATGTTGTAATCAGAATGGGAAAAGAGTACCTGAATAGTGTTAGAATTAGAATATGCGTAGTGGTATGACGGGGTTTCTGAATTCGGTTACTCTTATTGGAGTTTTCTTGGGGTCCTATTGTTTTATTGCATACCAAATCAATCCATCTTTTATTTGCCCAACATTGTATCTCGACTATGAGGAACATATTAGGTGATAAGCGTCGAACTCTGCGTGGTGGTTGTCAATATTAGCTCTTAAATTGGTGGCCGATGATGGAATATGCAGGCAATGATTTCATGGAAGACCAGACTAAGCAGCTGGGGCTATGAACCAATCTTGTGCAGTGTTGAATCCAAACATGGACTCGATACCCTTGCATTTATTTTGAGAGACCAAACAACTGTTATTGTAGGTCCAAGTGGAGTTGGAAAGTCTAGTCTGATCAATGCTCTAAGAAATGACCAGCTTGCTCCACGTGATGCGGAAGATAATTGGTTTGACTCTGTGAGTTTTGATTGCTTTTGTGATTCTTTTGTTTTCATATTACTTGTTTTCACAGGTGAATGCTGCTATTGGATTTTCAACGTTTTTATGTACTTTACTTTCTATTTTGCAGATCTTAGGCAGTAAATGCTTTGAGGAGCAACGAGTTGGGGAAGTTTCAAGAAGAAGTGGCAGAGGGAAGCATACTACTCGTAATGTTGCTTTACTTCCGTTATCTGGAGGGGGTTGTCTTGCTGATACGCCGGGGTTTAACCAGCCTAGTCTGTTGAAAGTAACAAAGCAGTCTCTAGCACAAGCTTTCCCAGAGGTTTGCTTGCTTTAGCACTACATTTATCACTTTGGTTTCTTTTGCCTCACATTCTTGGCATGAGTTAAAATATTCCTTTTTTGACTGACACGTTGTCTATTTCCTCTTCAGATTCAGAAAATTCTTAATGCCAGCGAGCCTGCAAAATGTTCATTCAATGATTGCTTACATCTAGGTGAACCAGGATGCATTGTCAAAGGGGGCTGGGAAAGATACCCGTATTATTTTCAGCTTCTTGATGAGATAAGAATCAGGGAAGAATTTCAGTTAAGGACGTTTGGAACCAAAAAAGAGGGTAATGTAAGGTATGTTCAACCTATTCAAGGGTTGAGTTTTACAAATATTGACAATGTTGTTTCTCTGTTTGTATTTTTTTAATTTGCTTGATTCAATTTGTAAGCACTTGATAATTGCAAAATGTTTCTTAAAATTCTTGAACTCCCTAGGGATGACATAGGTCAGAGATGTTGTTTCCTTATGTTATAGTTTTCATACTTCATCGCTTAGATTAATTAAATTACTGAATCTCAGTTGCCTCGCATCTTTTGCAGGTACAAGGTGGGAGATGGTGGGGTTCAACAAGCTGAACCAAGGTTGGAAATTAAGAAGCATAGGAGACAATCTCGTAAGAGACTGAACCAGTCCATCCTTGATGAACTAAGTGACCTGGATGATGAGGACGACAGTGATAAAATCGCAGGCTATATTGGGAATGAGGACCGGTAGTTTGTTCGTCAAAGCATTGTAAATAGTTAATATAACCCCCTTTTGTTTAGAGAAAGGAATGTCAACCCGAACTTATCCCATAAAGACATCTCAACTGATCTGCCATGTACTGTTTCCTGGTGGAATGGAAACACAATTTTTGTACGTTTGCAGTATATTCAACACTAAAAAGTGATTTCAGAGGTCGTCATATCGCGCTTGAATTTCATATTCTCTCTCCTGCATACTGCATATACATCCGAAACAACGTTAACTTTTCCCTTGGCTATCTAGTCGCTGGAAAATGTTATGTAATCCAAGTCCTACAATTCCTAATCAAAACCTTCTCCTCTTAAGTCACGGACCTAACTTAAAGGCCTTAGTCTTTCTAAAAAGCGTTTTTAATCTATAAACATTCATACGGGACATAAATAAAAAAAAGGGGGGCTTATACGGCTAGGGAGAGCCCATCGGTTACTGGCTGTCGTACCACCAAACTGCGTCTCAAAGTAACAAATGACCCTATATTTTAACACAAACAACTACAAGGGGAGTTATAAACCGAGAAATTCGCATGCCTACTACAAGGCTTTTCCCTCTACAAAGAGGCTATCAAATCAACCACCTACAACAGGCGACATTCTCTTCTGGGGCAACCTAAAATGGACCAAAACCATTATTCTAAAACCTTTTGCACAACAACTATACTAATTGTAGCGCATCCTTTTGTCAGCCATTTTGTGCGTTGGAGTACCAACAACGTTCTGTTTTACATAAAAACACGCATTTGATTGTTCCATCAAACAATTTGGCAGGCTAAACCACAATCCAAAATTTGCCCAAAAGACAAGATTAGGGGGATTAAGCAGGGCCTTTGAGAATCAACCAAGACATAAAACAACTGAAATCGGCAATTATACTCCAAGTCATTCTCTTAAGAAGGAAAAGTTTAAGACAGTACACTATAGTAAGCAGTATCCACTGATGTTCTTTTTTTAGCAGAGACACATCACAAACCATGAATTAAAACCCACGAAAATGCTAAGGTCAGTTTTCCTTTTCTTATTATGATCAACTCAAAAACAGACCTATTTCTTAGAGGATTTCTTCTTGGAAGTGACGGGCTGTTGGCGCTGGGGCTTGGGATGCTTCTCGGCCTCGCTGGGGTCCAACCACTTGAGAGGGTGGCGATTGAAGAAAGGCCAATTGGGGATGGTGATCAACGTGGTGAGCACCACACCGCCGGCGTATATCAGAACCATCGTCTGGAAAGATCCTAACACATAGCCCGTCGCAAATCCCACCACTGCGAATGCCAATAGCATTATCTGCATCAGCTGCTCCGCGAGCTTTTGCCCCTGCCAATCCATCTGAAGAAAGAGGGGGAAAAAAAAAGATTCAGAATTGTTGACGCAAATAACCAAACCCTAGATCGCCGATCGCGATAAGGAGATTCTGATTAACGACAGCTGGAATAGTGATTATTGCGCCTGTTCGGTATGGCGAAAAAAAAAAGGAAGGTTAATTTCATAGAAATTGTTTCGTTTCTCGGGAACCAAACAGAAAATGTTAGGGTTCGGTTTTCGTTTCGCGGTTTAAACTAGTCGACTTTAACCAAACGTGAAGAAAACGCAAAATTGGTCAGCGAAAGATGTAAGAAATGGGAGTCCATTGAAGCTTTTGGCACTAGAAATCACGATGAACTTGGCGAGAGAGAAAGAGATGGAGATAAAGATTGCGTACCTTACCAGTCTCTGAAGAAGGCGAGCTCTGAAATCGCGACGATAGGCAGAGGTGAAAAAAGAAGAGCTTTTCGCTTTGGCAGAAGTGCAGTGATGTAGAATTATATTTGGTCAGGTGGCTCTTCTCCTAGAGTTCTATTTAAAATTAATTCTAACAAAATAAATAAAAAATAATTCCCAGGAAATAAATAAATTCATTAATGGGTGGAACTGCTCATTGGTGGATTTGTGGTAAGAAATCACAATGAACTTGGCGAGAGAGAAAGAGATGGAGATAAAGATTGCGTACCTTACCAGTAGTCTGTGAAGAAGGCGAGCTCTGAAATCGCAACGATAGGCAGAGGTGAAAAAAGAAGAGCTTTTCGCTTTGGCAGAAGTGCAGTGATGTAGAATTATATTTGGTCAGGTGGCTCTTCTCCTAGAGTTCTATTTAAAATTAATTCTAACAAAACAAATAAAAAATAATTCCCAGGAAATAAATAAATTCATTAATGGGTGGAACTGCTCATTGGTGGATTTGTGGTAGATCGAAGCACCACTTTCTTTTTATTTTTTGTTTTTATTTCTTTTTTACACCACTTACAAATAAAAAAAGAAACCCACAGTATGAGATTTGTAGATAAAATTAACTTCAATTACTCAAGCATTTTTTTTAGGCCAAAAAAGCTTACGAAATCTTTCTTAAACCAGAATGTGTTTTTTTTCCCGTCGTACTTAAAAGGTAATTATGCAAGTCACAAAACAGAAAAAGTATCATATAAGGATTATTTTTAAATTATTAATGGCTTATTCATTTATATTTTTTTGAGTTAGTGTGATTTAAATTCAGATTTTAATTTGAATTAAGATGTAGTAAAGTATGATTTGAGTTAAGACTCTAAAATTTGAGTTTATATTTGTATCTCAATTCAAACACAAACTCAAATAAAATTTGAGTTAAGATTTTTAAAAATCTATTTGAGTCTATGTTTGAGTATGTCAAAATTTAAATTTATATTTAAATAATATTTTAATGAAAAATTCAATAGTGATAAAAAAATTTATTAAGATATATAGATGAGATTTTATTTATCTTTTGAATACATAAAAAAAAATCATTTCAATCGAAATTAAAACGAAAAAATTATAACGTTTTTAAGAATAAAAAAAATATTGTTCATTAATTGAGTTTTAATTTAAAAACTTAAGTTCAAAAAAAAAATTTAACTTAAATTTTAACCTTCAACTCAAGTTAAAACTAAGTTGAAATTCAAATTTTACAAAAACACATGAACTTAAATAAGATTATAATTTGAGTTTAAATCTTTTTAAAAATTTGAGTGCAGAAGCCCTAACTGATTCGCTTCTTAGAATCAACTTAAGCAGGTAAATCTAAACCAATATTAATAATAACTCATAACATCAATTAATTATTTTTCGTACCCACCGGAAAATTTCCCGTCATTAGTCCTTCGTAGTTCATCTATTTATTTCAGATCTCTACTCTCAAGAAGGATAAAAATAAATATGGCTTTATATGCTTTTGATGTTACAGATCAAAAGTCCCAGATGCGCCTTGCTCCATGGCTAGCATGCAAAAATGCTACATAGACCAATAAGTTAGAAGAGTGAAATGGATTTTCCGTTCTATTATCAGCTGGAGAAAAAATCAAACCATTAAAAAAAAAAGAGAAATGATTACGACCTAGTAAGCAATTCAAAATTTCAAATAAAAACTGTAGAAAGTTGAAAAACTGTGACATATATGTAAAGACTAGAATTGGCTAACAACCAAAAATTCAGCAAAAATACTCGGATAACATCAAGCTAAACATAATTTGGAACAAAACATGATGTCTGAATCGTCTACATGATATTTCATGCTATGAAACGCAACAAAAACTCCACGAGCGAAAGACATGAAAAATGTGAGAAGCCTTCAATTAGTCGAACTGAACAAATGGAACTCATGAAGAAGCACCACTGCGCAGAGCCGAAGATTTCTTCGATTTGCTAGTTGCCAATTGGGTCTCAGGCTGCAAAAGAAAGAAGAGGTTAAGGCAACCAAGCACGACATTTTTTAGTACATAAGAATTATATAACTATATAAACCATCACCAAAGTACCTCTTTCTTAACAGGCTCTTCCTTCTCAGACAAGATCAACTCAATATGGCAGGGAGATGACATATAAGCTGGCAGAAATTACGCTATTTAAGTTGGTGCAAATTCAAAGGCATAACCAAAAATCAAATACTAGTACAGCATTTGAGACATACGGTTGATTCTTCCATGAGCACGGTAGGTACGACGCCTTTGCTTCTGCGCTTGGTTGACCTGGACGTGGGAAATGTAGAGTGAATCGACATCCAAACCCTTAACCTGGAAGATCAATAAAATTATCAGCACCAAGTAACTAAGAACAGATAAAACATTAAAAAGTAAAAAATAAAATGGCCAGAAGATTAGTACCTCAGCATTGCTCTCAGCATTCTTGAGCAAATCAAGAATGAATCTTGCAGACTTCACTGGCCAACGACCTTGCCCATTGGAATGCCTGTTTTTCGCCTGTGCGGTACGCCCGACACCACCACAGAATCGTCTGAATGGTATGGCTTGTTTGTGGGCCAAAACATCCTCCAAGTATGTCTTTGCCTTGGTCAAGGGCAGCTTTCTAATGGCAAAGGCAGTTTCCCGAGTGTTCTGTAAATGACCATACATATGGAATATGTTAAACATAAACCCTAACCTATCTTTGGAAACTCATCAACAAAGTTTAAAGATAAGCGGGGGGAAAAAAAGTTCCTAAAACAAAAATAAGATGTCCAAAAAGGAAAATAATAGAAAAATTAATTTGACGCAAATGTGTCAACATTACTGACCCACACCAACCAGAGAAAACTACAGAAGTTAACCAATAACCTGTTAATAAGTTTTATGATGAGAAGAGCCGGGTTCACATTAGCAAAACAAGGACGTGCAGTTGAAAAGTATAAAAATATTAAGTCATTAATTACTTTACAAAACTGCAGATTATAGTGTGGTAAAGAGTCATGCAAAAAAAAAAAAAAAAACAAAAAAATACAAAGGAAGGACAAAAAGTTCAACAAAAAAAAATGATTTGAACACAAATGTGCCATTGTTACAGACCCATTCCAGTCACAGGAAACTACTGAGGCTGACCAGACTACAGGGCTGATTACGTTGACCAATAACAATGGAAGTACATTTCACTTATGTAAATAAAGAGCTGAATTCACACGAGGGGCAATACGCCTGGCTACAGTCATCAGGTGCTAAAATATCAAAAGCAATGTATAAGATTTGGGATGAAATGTAACTGGTATTTTTAGTGTAGCTAAAAACCTAGTAATGTACACGAGGACCATATAAAAAAAACAAATATTAGGAAAAACCGGACACCATGCACAGAAACACCAGTACAAAATAAAAAATGCAATAATATGAAAAAAATACAAAAACATGGACACAAATTTGCCATTGTTACAGACCCATTCCAGTCATGGAAAACTACTGAGGCTGACCAAACTACAGGAGGACCAGATTGACCAATAACAATGAAGTAATTTTCCTGATGCAAACAAGCCGGATTCGCAAGAAGCAACACAAGCCGTGAGCGGTGCGTCAGGTTTTAAAATATCCAAAGCAACATTTTAAGATTTGTGATAAAATGAAACTGGTAATTTTTAGTGTGAGAATTATTTCCCCGAGTGTCTGAAATGTCAATTCACAAAGGCAATCGACCCCTACTTTCACTTCTCATCAGATTACAATTTAAAAACGTCAAATAACAAGTCCAAGATGAAAAACTAGGCAACAAGAAAACAAAAAATGTTGCATCATTTACTGAACCTTGAGCCACAGCCCACAAAGAACATGACAAAGGTTCACCCAATAACAAAGCAGAATGATCTCCCTGATGCTTACGAGAGGCCAATATTCACAGAGGCAATAGACCCCTGCTTTTATCACCAGGTTGAAAAATTACAGGCATTCCATCAAAATCTTAACCAGCATTATTAATTAAAAGTTAATTGTTAGCACTTTGTGAATTCAAGGACTAAATTATCAAGAAAGAGACACACAAAGTGCCAAATCACAAAACGATCAAGGAACACAGAAGCTAAAAACAATTAGAAAAACTAAGGAACTACACAAAATGTTGCATCATTTACTGAACCTTAAGCCACAGCCCACAAAGAACATAACAGAGGTTCACCCAATAACAATGCTCAATTGATTTCCCTGACGCTTACGAGAGGCCGATTCACAGAGGGCAATAGACCCCTGCTTTTTTTCATCAGGTTCAACAATCACAAACAAATCTCAAAGAAATGAAAAATAATTCCGCATCTAAAAGAACCAAAGAAACTTCACAACCAAGCAAAGGATCACAAATAATACCTTGAAATGAACTCTGAGGTCGGATCCCCTAGCCTTGCATGCTGAAATCAAATTGGAAAAGGAACCAAAAAAAAAAAACAAATGAATCACAGAACTCAATATCGAATGGGAGATGAAAAGAATCGCAATGAAGAAAAATTGAATGAGAAACTCACACTTGGTGGGATTGTCGGGCTCCCTGGAGTACTTCACCTGAAAATTTCAAAGAAAAAAAATGAAGATTATGAGATTTGAAACCGTGAAGATGAAGAAGATGAACAGATAATGATGAGAGTAAGAGAAGAAATGAGCATTGAAGAAGAGAAGAGGTACCATGGCTGGCGGCTAATGAGAAGGTTGAGCCTCAGTGAAGGTTTATGATTTGCCTCGTCAGAGAAGACGATGGAGGCGGTAGGGTTTGCTCTTATAGAGGGGGTTCAGTGGAAATAAAACCCTAATACTCTTGACCCATGCTTGGGCTTCTATTGGGCTGAATTTTGAAGGCCCGTTATCTATTCCAGACCCAATAAAATATAAAAATTTTAACACCAATAAATAAAAGCTTCGCCTTCGACATTGTTTGATTATTATACCCCTTAATATTTTCTTTTTGATACATTGCTAGCTGATGAATAATACTTAATTTTGCTCTTACAAAAGAAATATATATGTCTATATAATAGTTAAATCTACAATTATTCTTCCTATGATTTTGCTGATTTCGAATTACGAAATATACATTCTTAAGAAAATATCTAAAAATTGATTCCAGTAGTTTTTTTTTTTTTCTTCTTTTAACTAAAGACTAATTCCGGTAGCATAAATACACGATGAAGAGGCTCTGCATGCTGTTTTTTTTTTAAATATATTTATTGTGATTTATTTCCATAAAAACTTGCAGTTAATAGCCTTTCGCTTTTTCTATAGTCTTTTCTTTTAATTTTTTTTCCGAACAAAGGATCATATCATCATACCACGAACCGCTTATCTCAAAATCAGAACATTACGATAAGTATGAAACTAAGGAGGCTCATAGTGACCTCTAAATTATAGAGTAGGGGTCACGCCCCCCAAACGGGGTGGGTGACGTGGAGCTCGATTTTGAATTAATAAAATAAGTTTTCAACCGGGCCCCACACTTAACTGCATTAAAATATGAATAAATTACATTACAGAATCCCGGAGCCTCTGACACACAGGGCTCCACCCCACAGGACATACAGTATCGTACATATATGCTCATGTAAATAATCATTACAACAGACATCAACCACAGTCTAGTAAATCCAAATATTATATAAGTTTATAGAATTTCTCAAATTCCTTACATTTTTCCAAGAGGATGTCCACGATCCTCACTTGATTCCAACAGCAGCACAACTCAGCTGCTCCGTAGCAAATATCCAGCTACTGTGCACCGCTCCTAGAATCTCCTGGGAGGGGTTTAGTAAATTTAAAACATAAAACGTGAGCGAAAGGCCCAGTAGGATATAATTTGAAATAAACGCTATAATAAATATGCGAGGGAATACATAAATGAATAAGTAAATAAAATAAGACATTCAGTCCTGACAAAACAACCGGAACCTCACATCATTTTTCTCAAAGGAAATATAACTGAAAATAACTGTTTTACAGGCTTCAGCAAGTAATTAGTACAAATTACTTACCTAACCAAGTGCCTCGCCTACCCGGACCGAGTTTCAGGTTCTGCCCCCGAGGATGCACTCTCC